>NC_088934.1:28815000-28837500 GCF_038396675.1 Hydra vulgaris | reverse complement strand
ATTCAGTTAAGCTACTGTTAAATAGTTTAGAAACCATTAAAGAAATTTCTAAAGAAACAGGAGCAATGTCAAGAACACAAGCTATACAAAGCTTAAGTGTGAAGTAACTTGAGCAACAGAAGCTGGACTTAATTATGATATCTATCAATGGATTAACTTGTTTCTATCGTTTCTATCGTTTCAAACCTGTTTCTATCGTTTGACAAGAAGAGTACAATAATAAGATTTAAGATATAACTTAGAGGAAAGTTTCTTTGCAAATAATTCTTCTATGTCCTTTAGTGGTAATTAGATCAAATTTATGTATGAGAGAGCACATTAGATTTGCCCTTGATAATGACACTGTCGAAAACTTTTTAGAAGTCTCTCGAACCTCTGAGATACAATACAGTTTAGTAACCTTAGAATAATAACCATCAAGCATCGGACAACACTTCAGGGAATCAGTCCAAGAACATTCACACAAAAAATCAAAAAAAGAATCCCAATCAGCCTTACCAAAAGTATAAAATGCAATGATAAAGTCTGATGAAAAAGTACAAACGATTGGTTTTAGTGATATCAATCTAAAAAAAGAGCAAGAAGAAACTGAGTACAAGCTAGGGCCAGAGAAGACACAAATCAAGAAGCAAAGGTAAGTGATTGTCTCGAAAATGAGTCACAGTCACATCACTAAGAGGTTGAGAAAGCCAAAAATTTTGAGGTTTGCTACCAGCAATCAATGGTACTAGAGCCAAGTTATTCAACTCATTAAAGTAAGCAACAGCAACATTACAGGCTGATGGAATCAAAGAGAATGAGCTCAGTCAATTTGATCATGATTAAAAAACAGAAATAAAAGTCAATTGGATCAGACATAATATGGAAACCAAATTTTAGGAAAAAAAAGGAACAATAATTAACAAAGAGATGAATTGAAAAGAGGTGAAAACCATAAAAGGGAGTAGTCAAAGAATTCAAAACTTCTTCAAAACTTCAAAATAAATGTGAGAACTGATACATAAGTATATGCCTTGGCCAAACATGTGGTCTTTGAAGTCATCAAATCCAAGCATAATAGCCTTTAACATTTAAAATGGAAGTTAAAACAACCAAACTTAAATTAATTCACTAAGTTCCAGAAGCCTTGCTGCCAACTTGGGTATATATTTTTTTGAATATACTGTATATTTTTGTTGGCGTTTTAAATACTTAGTTTATATATATATATTATTTAGCTACCATTTATTTTTATTTTATTTAAATTTTATTTTTAATTTTTTTAATGTTGTTTTGACAAAAAAAAAAAAACTTTTTTTTAATATCATCATTATAAACAATTTTTTTAATCGATTATTAGACATAAACAGTCTCAATAAGTACCGCTCTCTTATAAAAGCACCTCTTCTGCCCTTTTTTTCATGCGAATAAACTCTGTTTGCTGCTTCTGTTACCTAATTCTTCCTTTATTTGACAGCCAATGACAAAGCTAACTTGGAAAATTCATAGGTTGAAATCTGTTTTATGTTGTGCACTGCCTAGATTCAATGCAGTATCTGTGGTTAGGGTAAGCTAATGAAAAAGTAACTATATGCAGTTTTTAAACATGCCTTTCAGTAGTTTGAAGCTTGAAGTAGTTTTACAAATGTTTTCCATATACCAGGTTTTTGTAAAAATGTTTTTTTTAAATCATATAGCGTGACACACCCTACTATGTCAGTGTATTAGATGAAGAAGGGTTGCGAAGCTGGTTAACAGAAATTTTTTAATTTACCCTAAGGGCCTGGGAGGTCTTCTGTAAGACAGTAGCTATAGGTTGTGCTGGATACTGTTAGCAGGTTGATCATAATAATTCTGATCCTGACCTAACAAAACTATTGGGAAATATAACTGGAGTAAATTACTGCAATATGTTATAAGAATAATACCTCCAACAAATTACTGGAAAATATTACTGCAACACATTACTGAATTATTCTACACACACATATATAAATTAGTAGAAAATCATTTTTATTTAATTCTACACAGTATTTCATCAATAAAGACTCATCTAAAAAGAATAATCAAATTATAACTAATACAAACTTTTCTTGTAGACATGCATTTTTTGGATATTATATATATTATCATTTTTTGAATATTATATAGTATTATCATATATTTTGGATATTGTATAGTATTATTATATATTATTATTTTTTGGATATTATATAGTATTATTATACGCAGGTGCTGTTTTAAAGGGATCCCCAAGTGCCAAGACAAGTTGTGTTTATATTAAAAAGAATGTTTAAAAAAAATATTTGGATTAAATTTTTTTGACCAAAACAAAATAATAAACAAACAACAACAAAAACTAACTTAGTAGTTTTAGTCGAAGCTTGCATTCTCCATTTTAGTTTGCTTTTTAAGTCTTTAAAATATATATGCGCTTTTTTGACAGAATCTACAGACTTTATAATTTATCCAAGCGCGTTTAATTTGTAAGGGTTTTAGTATATCATTGTAATCATGATTATATCATTGTAATCTTGATACATCATTGTAAAATTTTGATAAGAAATCTAGAAAATCTTTATAAATGTTTTTTCTTCAAAAATTACTAAACAATTTGTTTAGTGATTTTATTTTCTAATTTTTGGTATAATTTAATTTTTGGTATAAATTGAAGTTTATCAATTGAATCATTTTTTTTTTTTTTTGATAGGTGTGGAAAATGATGGCTGGTCAATGGCCAACGACCGCCTGAAATGACTAAAATTGCTATCTTGACCCTACAAAATGAATTCTTGCCGATCATGGTTGACCGGTTGAAAAAAAGTTAGAGTTTTGAAAAATAATTAACAAATAACCATATACTAAAATTTAACAAAACCATTAAAATTTTGTACAGCCGTGGTGCAGTGGTTAGGATAAGAACCCAAAGGTCTGAGGTTCAACGCCAGCTAAAGCACAATAAGCAAAGTTAGTAAGGATAGAGGAGTGAACTTCTTTATTAAATGTTCTTCCGCAGTGCTCTTTGATAAGACTGTAAAGACTTCTGCAAGGACCTTAATAACTATTAATTTAAAAATATTGTTTCATGTAATGTTAGTAATTTTTATAGTAGTGTTTTATAAAACGATTGACTTCTTAGTATTAAGTAATCAGTTTAAATACTATTTGCACGGAAGAGCTAACAACAAATTAACTAATTAGCAGTTTTTAAAATGATTTTAATAAACAGTGATATGAAATGTGCAATCATTTTCCTTCTTTAACGCTATTAATTTTAAAGATTGAAGTTCTTATTTTATTATTATTAGAAATTGTTGTAACTAAGAAAATTTCTCTCTTCCCACTGTACTTCTTTTTTTTTTTTTTTTTTTTGATTCAATTTTTTTTTTTTTTCTCGTAGCTTTCCCACCATCTGTGAAGTTATTGCAATGAATGAATTATTTTTGAAAACAATTTTAAATTATCGATTGCGCATTGGCACTTTTTTTTCTATTAGTGAATTGAATCATTAAACACTAATCCATCAAAATTGTGGAGAATAAAATGAGACAAACAACACTTTTATTTTTAACACAAGCAGGACCGTAGTTAGAACTAGCTTTTAAAAACACATTTAACATTAGCATGCGGTTAAAATGCTTGTAATTTGCTAAGTTTCCATTTAAAAAATGTATTGATTTCATTTAAAGTTAATAATTCGTTAATTTTTAAGCATTAATTTATTTTTTCATTTATAAAATTTTAGTCATAAAGAACTAATACTAAAATTAAAATTCAAACAAAGAAAAAATTAAAAATTTGACCGCCAAAAAAATACAATTGACTGTCAATTCCATGTGTTTGCTGGTCAAATTGACAACTCGCCATTGATTACTTATTTTCCACACTGATATATATATATATATATATATATATATATATATATATATATATATATATATATATATATATATATATATATATATATATATATATATATATATATGTATATATATATAGCCCTAGGAATTAGGAAAAATGAGGTCAGCAATAATTTGTCAACTTTAATTTTTTAGAGGTCAGCATCAGGTTGGCAAAAAAAATTTGATACAATGCTTTTACCATAAAACAAAGAAACAAGGTTGGCAATCTTTTGGGGACTGAAAACACTTCTAGGTCGGCAGTTAGGCCAAATGCTAACCTTAATTCTGAAGGCCGTATATATATATATCTATATCTATCTATCTATCTATATATATATATATATATATATATATATATATATATATATATATATATATATATATATATATATATATATATATATATATATATATATATATATATATATATATATATATATATATACACACACACTATTGGAACAAAAGTTTCCTTCAAGAAAAATTTTAAAAGTATTAGAAATCCACTGCAATGCTCTGAGAAACAGCAAAAACTTGTTAAAGGTAAAAAAACTACACAGCATATATTTTCAATATAAAGCATAATGTCCTTGGTAAGTGCCGGTAAACTGATGATAAAATAGATAGTTTGTTTTATTCTTATTTTTATTTTTTATTCATAGACTTATAAAAATAAAGATCATTTACCTTTGCATCAGGAAGATATGCTATTTCATAGGGTGTCATTCGTAATGGTACTTTTCGGACTGGCCATGGTGAATCATAGTTTAGGTGAGATGGAAGCACGGCAATACGCAGTTCCCCCTAGAGAAAAAGTATCCTAAGAATACTGTTTTATTTACTCTTCAATTAAATTTAATAATTTATCATGTTAAACTTACAAATCTGTTGAAATAAAGAAATCCTTCATAAAATTTAATAACTTATTATCTTAACTTAAAACTTTGTTGAAATAAAAAAAGCTACCCTTAATAAAATTTAATAATTTATTATTTTAACTTACAATCTTGTTGAAATAAAGAAATCCTTTAGGGCAGTTAACATTATTAAATGGAGCAAACACAGTTATTGGACCATCAATAGACAATGGGTGCACATGTATTTCTCCACGGAAAGTAGTAAAAAACCAATGAGGATAAGCACCACAAACAAACACCTGGCAAACATTGAAATAAAAGTTAATTAGATTGTACAGTAATACCATTTTAAAAAATGAAAGAGACAATTTGGCAAATTGATATCTACATGTTATTTACTTTTAAAAAATTCTAAAAAAAATGGATGGAAAGAAGGAAAAGCAATTAATTTTCAAATTAATTTAATCCTTGAAATTAAAAATATAATAAAAAGTTTTTTTCTTAAAACTTACACCAGAGTCATATGATGCAACATTATTTACTTCACGCAACAAAGGGGCCTTTATTTTTTCTTTAATTGGATTTGCCATCTCAGCCAGTTTAGCTTCTTCTTTGACTCTCATTAAAACATTCATTTCCATCTATACAAAACAATGTTTACTTTAATGTTTAAGATTCTAATTAAGTTTGAGTTTTGAAATTTTTAAAATTGAAACTTTAATGTGATGATAAAAAAAGAAGATAAAAACTAACAATATGTCTACCTCTACAAAACAAAAAACACATTTTGCACAAAACTATGTATATTCTGCACATTATAATGAATTTTCTGCAATACATGTTCTGCAACCATGCAATACATGTTCTGCACCATGAAATACATGGTCTGCACCATGCAATATATGTTCTGCACCATGCAATATATGTTCTACATAATGCAATACATGTTCTGCACATTACAATGAATTTTCTGCACAATGCAATAATGTTCTACACATTACAATGAATTTTTTGCACAATGCAATAATGTTCTGCACAATGCAATAATGTTCTGCACAATGCAATAATGTTCTGCACATTACAATGCATATAATGTGAATAAAAGCATAAAAAATACCTTTTTAAACCTTACACCCAAATGACCAGAAAAAGTTTGTTTACACATACTGAAACATTCATAAACAACAAGATCTTGATCAATAAGTGCATATAAAAAAGGTCGACGCCTTAAATAACCAGCACCAACCATTAGTATTTCTTTAACTTGGTTGTATGGCTCATCTGTTATGCTAATAAAATCAACACTTTCTTGAAAAAGTATATTTATATCAAATACTGACAAAATATATGCATACATTTCTAAACTATCGATACACGTATGCATATATATGCATAGCATATAAAATATCTTCATAAATTTCTGCTCATTAATACATTTAAATTATACATAGAAAACAAATGCATACGAGTTGTTCACCACGCTGTCAACTAAAATTTTAGGTGCATCATAGAAGTTATTTGAGTTGAACACCAAGTTAAAACTTGGTAAAGCATATATTTCAAGTCTTCCATACTCAGTACATACCAAGCACCAATATGTTGCAACAATTGGAAACATACTAGCATTATTTGAAGAACTAAAATAATAAAAAACTATGATAAAATGATTTCAATTTGAATGGTAAATTTTTCTTTAGGCTACTAAATACCAGCATTACCTGAATGAATTTCTTTGTGAGAGTTCTTCATAAGTTTCTTCAGATGTAGTAGAATAAAGAAATTCTTCCTCGTCTTCAATATAAGTTGATCTAAAACATTTTTTTTTAATTATTTTTTAAAATTTATAATATTTGCTATATAAATTAAATTTTAATAAACAGTTTAAACCCAATTAAGTTATATTTTCTATTATATACACTTAATATATATATATATATATATATATATATATATATATATATATATATATATATATATATACATATATATATATATATACATATATATATATATATATAATTATTTATATATATATACATATATATATATATATATATATATATATATATATAATTATTTATATATATACATATTATATATATATATATATATATATATATATATATATATATATATATACATATATATATATATATATATATATATATATATATATATATATATATATATATATATATATCTGCTGCAAAGGAGTGGCTACATTGAATGAGGGTTTGGGATAGAGCAACAACCTTTTTTTTATTATTCTTTGGTTTTTTCTTTTTCTTTTGAAAAAGCTGTATGCTATAAAGATAAGCAAAACTAATGAATATTTGCTGATCTATATACCCTATAGTAGATAGATATAAACATATATATTTAAATGAAGAAAAACAACTTTTTCTACAGTAACTTTAGGTTTCATGCCTATTCGGCAATCATCGGCCATGAAATACAAAATCAAAAACAAAAAAAAACTGCTGAAAATTACAATATAGGGTGCAGTAAAATCTTTACATTGCTAAAATGACAAACATGGTAGCAACAACAAAAAAAAGTAAAAGATTAATGAATCACTAGTTTCAAAAAAAGATGAGAAATTTATGCATCCTGTCAAACTAGAGATGATTTAATTGCAAATTATTTGTCAGAAGTCCAAGGAAAGTTTCCCAACAAAAGACATGGTGTAGCAAGAAAGCATTTTGCAAAAGTGCATGAAGATTAGCCGGCTTAAAAATCATAAAAAATGGTTTGATGAAAGCAAAATTATTTTATTTGGGTCAAGTGGATGAATAATACACATAAAAAGGCCAACTAACTCTGCCTGCAAACCATAAACTATAAAAGCTGTTAAACATGGTGGATAAAATATTTGGGATTATTTTACCTATTATGGTGTAAAGCACATTAATAGATTGATGGACTTATGAACCAACATATTTACCTGGAAATTTTACGAAACACCATATTGCCTTATGCAGAATAAAAAAAAAAAAGTAAAAGATATCCTGCTAAAATGAGTCTTTATGCAAGACAATGACCCAAAACAAACCAGCCCTAGGGTAATAAAACAGGTTTGTGGAAGAGAGGATTGAAGCTATGGATTGGCCTGTGTTATCACCAGATCTAAATCCCATTGAAAACATTTCGACCAATGTCAATAAGGCTGTTTCTAAAGAAAAATAAGAAGTCAGCATGAATTATGGAACATTGTTCAGAATGCTTGTAAAAACATTTCTTTACAAAGTTGTCAAGATCTAATCAACTCCATGCAAAATTGGTGCAAAGCCAGGATTAAATATCCACGACATGCAATTAAGTATTTATATTTTAAATGCTATTTTACTAATTATTTCTAAAATTAATTATTTGTAATAAAACATAACAAAAATAAGTACTACTATTACTATTATATACAAACTTTTGTTTGTAATTATATAATTAATGTAAATACAAAAATATAAAAAGTTCTCTTAGTAGATATATCATCTATTTATTTCAATATTACATTTTATTATTATATATTATTCATTTTATTATTATATATTATTCATTATTATTATATATTATTATATATTACATTTGCAATAACAGTAACTGTTTAACAAAAAAATAAGTGCATTCCTTAAATTTGAGCACGCTACTATTATTTTGTCTACAACTGTATATATATATATAGATATATGCCTTACATAAAGTCATAAAAACAAAGTTTTAAGTTTTGCTTGAAAAAAAAAGATTTAGTGAAAGAAAAATCTATAATATCTATGCATGCATTTTATACACACACTGCATGCTAAAAGTTAAAAGAATAACTAAATCTAGCTGACAACTCCTAATTTATTGTTTTCAATTATAAAAAAAAATAATATATACATATTTAAACACTTAAAAATGATAAAAAGTATTATTTAAATATGGCAGCTATTTTATGCACTCTTAAAACTGTCCATAAAAAAATTTTCTCACAAAAAAATTATTTATTTGATACATTGATTATTTGTGTTAAGTATTTAGATATATAGCAAAATATATGCAAGATTAAAAGGCAATTGAAAATAGTTGCCTCGACTCAACTGTTGCCTTATAGCACAATTTTTTAACAAGTTTTGTTGCCGCTGCATGTACCTTTTGTTTTATTTAAATTTCTTTTTAAATCAAATAAAATTTATAAACCACTTAGGATATTTCATTGAATTAATAATCTTGCTTTTGATAAATATCAATAAAATCTAATAAACAAAAAGGACAGCAAACTGTGGATATATCTTTTACAAAACAAATTAAATATAAAATTTGTAGTAACCCCACAGTAATTTGAATAATCCTTGCTCAAAATATTTGTACCATAATTATGTAAAAAATTAATAATTTATGTTTAAGATTAGACACGACTTTTGGTGTGTGTGTGTGTATATATATATATATATATATATATATATATATATATATATATATATATATATATATATATATATATATATATATATATATATATATATATATATAAATATATATATATATATTAGGGTGTGTCGATTTTTTTTTTTTTATCAATTTGAAAAACGGCAAGATGACTTTTGGTGAAGAATTTTACGGGGATTCCGAATCCGCAAAAAAAAATTAAAAAAAAGAATGTCTTGCTGGGTGGGTCAGCACTTTTTTTAACGGAAAAATGACTAAAATATGACTAATTAACGGAGGGAAATAATAATTGAAATTTTTTTTTTTTTTTCAATTTTTGAAAAAATTAATCACTATTACGTTGAACTTTAGGAAAATTTCATATTTGGTGCAAAATTTATAAAAATAACCACAGAAAGTGAGTTTTTGTGAAGGGCATTTTTACAAAAATAATCCACTTTTTTCATATTGTAGACAAAATGTGACGGTAGAGTGCGTTTATTTTTTTATCGAATTTTAAAATATTGGGTGTACATTTTTGTGAAGAATTTTATAAGGAATCCGAATCTGCAAAAAAAATAAAAAAATTAGATTTTAGACGGGGGAACGCTTAGTTTTGAAAGGTAAACTGACTAAAATGTGACTATTTAAAGAGAAAATATATTTACAAATAATAGAAGTTGTAATATTTTTGATAAACTCAATATAAACAATACTGAACTTTATGAAAGTTTCATATTTGGTTAAAAAGTTGTAAAAATAACCACATAAAGTTGGTTTTTGTGAATGTTATTTTTATAAAAATTAATGCCATTTTTTATACTTTAAACACTCCATATAGCTGTAGTGTGTGCCGTCTTTTCCAGTTATTATTATGCTTTAAATATAAGGGTATTTTATTTTTGTAAAGAATTGCACAAGGAATACGAATCTGTAAAAATAAAATAAGATCCACTTTTTATATCTTGTAAGATCTGCTTTATTATAGAAAAAATGACAAAATTATGTCAAAATACAAAGTTATAATAAAATTAGAGAAAGAAATTATTTATTTGCATTTTAATTTCAATATTTCGTATAAAAAATCTTTTTTAAATTTACATATAAGTAACAAATAATAGTTAATAAATTTTATTTAAAATTGGTAATTCCAGCTAAGTTAAATTTAGAATTGTTTTTGCTCATGAAACTCCTGCTGACGTCTTGTGCTCTTATATATCCTTCTCTCTTTTCATGCGAATATGTTTTTGAACAAGCCTCTGTAACCTATATAAAACAGTAAAAATAATTTCATTATGGAACAATTTTAAATAAATTATTGTATTCTTATAATTAGATAAAAAAAGAAACCTGCTTAACACAACGTTCGATGGATTGTGAATGACATGGCCGATCTGGAACAACCATAGGCTGGTAAAAAAAATTTCTGATTTCATGGGTTGTGAGGCTTGTAGTAAGAAGTGGTTCGTATAATGAATCTTTCCAATCAATTAGATTGGTTAATTTATCAGCATCAGTATTTATGCATGGTGTTTTGCGACTTCTTACTGAATCATCTCCAAACTGGGTGTTATCATCTCCTTCCCCTCTAATTTCTAGTATCTTTTGCACTCCGAACTTTCGTTCCTCTTCATTGTTGGAACACAAAAGAGTCTGAATAATGCACTCACTAAATGCAAACCATGCAGATCTTTTTACAGTTTTTATCACTATTCCAAAAACTTCTTTTTTTTGAAATTTTAATTGTTTCAATTGGAATAAAATATGCCTAGGTCCATCTATCCAGGAATGTTTTACCTTAATTTGAAACCAGCAAGGAAAATAAACACCAACTATAAATTCAATAATTAAGCGTAGGTTTCTAAGGTTCTTTTCTGTTAAAAAATGAACTGAAACCCACAATCTACAGAAACGATTGGCAGTAGTAAGCCATCTTGAATGAGAAACTCGACCAATTTCAAGGTTTATTAAATTTTCAGGTAAAACTCCAGATCTTATTGCTGTTAAAATTCTGTATCCGTAAGCTTAATCAGACGAAAGATCCTTAACTATTTTGTCTGGCAAAACAATAAGTGGTTCACCTAAAGTTACCATTTCAAAGTTCTTGTTTATTTCCAAATCTGTAACTGTATCCAATAGTTTTCCTAAATCACCGGACCATTTGTTGTTTGAAAGTGTTTTTCCATCTAATTCAACTATTAGATGTCTGAGGGGTAGTTCATTTGTATGAAGAGCGCATATTAGCCAGTTCAACTTTTTATCAAGTTTTAATTCGACAAATTTTATGACACCTCCTTCCCATCCAGTATTAACATTTGTAGAATCGCCTCCCAATGCTTGAAATGTTTTGTCAACACCATGTTGAATCATCCATTCGACTAAATGATCGGAAACTATTTCGGCATGCTTTTTCTTCAGATGATTTTTGTGGAGTAAAATGAAACAAAAATCCTCCACCTGGTTCCATGCATGTAGTGTAATGTTCCTCTTTAATAGATCCAGGAAAAAACCGACTGGATCCTTCTACTTCTACCTTTACTTTGGTAACGTCTTTTCTACTATCAAACAAAATACAATTAATGTTCCCATTGCCTATATATTTTAAAGTTTTATTTTTCAACTCATTCATTACATTATCTTGAGCTCTTACAATTTTTTTATGGTCAACAATAAACTGTGTATCTTTCTCAGTAATCAATCCAGCATCAATCCAGGCAGCTGTAGTCAAAGCCGCAGCAGCTCTAGAAGAAACTCCGTATCTAAAAATAGAATTTGTTTTTAGATAGTTAAATAAAGAATTTTGTTTAATTTAAAATAAAAAGTATATATTTTACCTTAGACTATGTATTGCGACATTTCGTACACTTTTAGTATTATATTTAGACTTTTTTACTTTCGAATTTGAAGTACTAGGTTCTGTGTTAAATTCTTAATTAGTAAGTTCATCTTCAGTCATTGAAAAATCATTGTTTAAAATTGTATTTGTTGTTATGCTGTTTGCCCTTTTTCTCTTAAAAGCTTCTTTATTAGAATGGTTATATAATTTTTTAATCTGTCTGTTGTGTTCTGGCATATCTTTGGAAGATATTTGAAGCAAACCTTTAGCACGGACTTTATCTCTTTCGGTTTTAATATAAAAAACGTCTATTATAGGAATTTTATATTCCTTAGAGCAGTTGCATGTAATGTGGGCTTGTTGTTTACAAATAACTTTGCAACCAAATTCTTTACAATCAGAAATTATACACTTACAATTTAAAATATCAAAAAGTTTATCCAATTTCAATATAAAGTCTTTTTTATTTTCTTTATTTTCTCTGTTTGCTGATATTAAAAATGCAACATCCCAAGCTTTTATAATTTTGTACACAATGTTTTTTTCAGAATAAATTATAGGAGCTTTAAAATTAGCGTTTGCTTTGTGCCACTGGGTAATAACGGCACATGCAACCGTTTTTGCCATATCTTTTATTAAAAAGGTTCTGGAGTTTTTATCACACTGTTCTCTTAAAAGGACTGCATATCGAAGTGTGTCTCTATATGTTGGAAGTTCAGATAGTAGCAACTCCTTTCCAGTACCAATTAACTCAGTTATTGAGGTTTTTTTCATGTTTCTTGTCTTTATTGTTATTTTTTTGTTAAAAGATGCCATATTAATTTCTACAATTTTTTCTATTTTGTATGTTTATATATAATCAAATTTTCTTTATAATATATAATCTTATTTAATCGCTTTTATAGTCAAAACTTAATTTTAGTATCATACTTGTCACTTATTTATCAGTAGTTGTGAATAATTATTAGATAATAAAATTATATTGCTTAAGTAATACAATTTTAATTAACTAATTTAACAGCTGTCGTTAAAACTCTACCGTCACATTTTGTCTACAATATGAAAAAAGTGGATTATTTTTGTAAAAATGCCCTTCACAAAAACTCACTTTCTGTGGTTATTTTTATAAATTTTGCACCAAATATGAAATTTTCCTAAAGTTCAACGTAATAGTGATTAAGTTTTTCAAAAATTGAAAAAAAAAAAAAAAATTTCAATTATTATTTCCCTCCGTTAATTAGTCATATTTTAGTCATTTTTCCATTAAAAAAAGTGCTGACCCACCCAGCAAGACATTCTTTTTTTTAATTTTTTTTGCGGATTCGGAATCCCCGTAAAATTCTTCACCAAAAGTCATCTTGCCGTTTTTCAAATTGATAAAAAAAAAAAAATCGACACACCCTAACATATATATATATATATATATATATACATATATATACATATATGCATCTAATACAGAAAGTTTAAACGTACTCATTTTTTTAACAGTTAAAAAAAATTAGGTAAGTTTAAAGTGGTACAATGAGAAAACATGAGACAGGGTCCGGGTTTTTTTTTTCCGTCCTTAGGCAAATAATTCAGAAAAAAGCAAAACTTTTGATTAAAAAAACACAAAATCAATTCTGAAATTAAATATTAACCTTAAGTAATCAAAAAGTTACTGAGAAAAAAGTGCATTTGTTATTTGCTTTTTTTGCTAGTTGATAATCTATCCAGCCCCTTAAATTTTTGATTGAGTTTAAGTCAGGTGATTGTGCTGGCCAAGGTATGAGTTGAATAATACTTTCAAAGAAATATTCAGTAATTGAATGTGCTGTATGGCATGAATCATTGTCTTGTTGAAACAACCAGTTTTGATCAGCATTGAACAAGTTGCGACTAGAGATAAGGGCATTTTCCAAATTGTCACAAAACTCATACTGGTTTAATCTTCATTCTTATATTTAATGACAGCCAATGCCTGAGCCTGATATACATCCCCATATGCTGATAGAACCACCACTTTTTTGAATATGGCTTTATAGGTGTTGATTCAAATATTTTTCTGTATTTTTGCGACAAACAAATCTTATGCTTTTTCTGTTATAATTATCGAAATTTGACTCATTGCTTAAGATAATCATTTTCCAATTCAAATTATTCACTGAATAATTTAAATGCTTTTTGCACCATTTTTTTTTTGTCTTTGGCAATCCGCTAACATCAACAAAAGCTTTCTTACACCATGAAACAAATTTAGTTCTTTCTTGCGTAATAACTTACTTATTGTTGCTCAACTAACTGTTTTATCTACCAGCAAACGACTTTTGGTTTGGGTCTGCGTAGCGTAAAGCATGTTTTCATCACATGCTCCCAGTTTTTTTGGACACCCAATACAAGGTTTATTGACACCACCAGTTAATAAGTAATTTTTATTGTTGTACAAATGCTGAATTCAGAAATGTTTAAGCATCTACCAATTTCTTTATTGCTCATTTTTATTTTATAAATTCCAATGACTTGCCATTTTGTTTTCGACATAGCTCATTTACACATGAAATTTTAACAAGGTTCGATCAGTTGAAAATTGTTTAATTTTGAATCAAATCGTTGTTGTGGGTTCTATTTAAAATAAAATAAGATTAGGGATCCAAATGAAATACCTTAACACTAACAGGCTGTTGAGTGACAAAAATGCAAAAAACTTCAATGAAAAATCTCTCAATAAACAAGTATTATGAGTTTTCTTATCAAAGTGCATAGAAACTTAATTTCAAAAAAATGAAAGGAGTTAAAAGCTCTGTTAATTTTCTTATCACCATCCACTTTCTTTATAACATCCCACAGTGGGCCAGAATTTTTTTTCTGTGGCCAAAAGTCCCAAAAAAGTCAAATCTTCTAAACTTTTTTATTTTATTATTGAAACATAGGTGCTTTATTCTACTCAAAAATGTATCCGTTTAATTACTAGAGACGAAGGCAAGCTTGCTAGAACCATTCATAATGGCTTGAAAATTGTCAAATTTTCGCAAATTTTTTTTTTTTCAAAAATATTTATTCTCAAAATCTACATTTTATTTTTTTAATTAAAAAAGCTTTGGACCATTTTTATTTTAAATAAACATATTAACTTAGTGCTTATAAAAAGTATATGTTTTAGTTATATATTTGTATTTAATTTATTCATAATATGTCTAAGAATTGTTGGTATTTTAAAGGTGTTTTTCTAAATTTCCTCATCTTCCTTTTTCTAAATGCCATCCGAAGATTGTTTGATTTTCTGATTTTTGCATTTACTAAATGGCAATTATTGTTCAAAAAAAAACCCAGCTGCGACCATGTATTCTTTATGATATATTTTTTAGTTCAAAATCGAGGACTTTTTTTGCTTTTATAAAAAGACCAGTTTAAAGTTAAGATATTTGCTTAAAGAATATAATTTTTTTTGTTTTTTTTTTAACTTTATTTAACACATCGAACCGTTATTGTTTAAACAAACTTTTTTGTTATTATTTTAATTTTTTAAAAAAAGGAAAAAAAAGAAAACCATTTCACTATAAATACATAAAAATCAAATATTTAAATATTCGATTCAAACCAAATGCCGCTCTCTTGAAATTGGAATTAATGATATTTAGGAAGTATAAAGGTTGTTTAATACTATTAATTAAAATCAGCTGCGACTAGTTATAATTTAAACTTAAAATCGCTTTTGAAAATTCAAGATTTTAGACTATTTTAATTCTTACTTTACAATGCATTGCGACGTGAAAAAATTTATTTGTCTGGAAATTTGAAGTTTATATAATATTATATGATTATATGAAGCCTAATTAGTTGATAATTGCAGCGATTTGATTAAAAGATTGTAACGTTAAAAACTTAAAAAAGCCTTAAGCATAAAAAATTAACGTAGACACTATAAGAAAATTGAAGTTAGGCACTTGCATATACTGTAAATGTTAAAAAATAGTTAAACTATTTTTCCCATCATTACTATTAGTCACTAACATCCTGCATATAGACTTTTAGTGAACTACACTTACTATATTTTATATTGTAATTATTTATTTAATATTAAATAAATGTTTATAACTGAGAATATAATATAATTTTTTATAGTTCAAGGTTAAAAGTTTATTCCTATTTTACAAATAAGTGCACATAATTTCGTTTAAATCAAAAGGTAAAAATACTATAAATAAAATTTTAGTCAATAAATTCAAAGTCAGCATTGTAATAAAATGGCAAATCAGTGTTTTTGTTTTTAGATGATCTGATAATTTCATTGTGCTTATTTAAATATCTTATTTTATTTATGTTTATTGGTTTTAGTTCCTTATTTTTATCATCAAAATCATCATCCTCATCCATCTCATTATATTCTTCATCTGCATATATATCATCATTTGCATCATTTGTATTTTCCTTTTCAGTTACTTCAAAAAGAAGATCAACTGCTTCTCCTTCTAGATTTATTTTTTTATGTTTACATTTTGATCTTGCATAGTTTAGAGATGAAAGAATTGGGTCACTTGAAAGCATTAAATAATTGAATTGGCCCGTCATTGTAGCTGTGTTGTAAGCGAATTTTTTTATTATCTTTATTCCGAGCTTCAATTGCTTCTTCAGAGTCCATTCCAATTGGTAACATAAATATAGATATTGTCAGACTACTATGAATAAGTAGTTTGTGTACTGAGGCATGCAAAACCATGAGTACTCTCAAACAAATATATTTGCTGTTTCCAAACAATGTTTCATATTTGGCTATGGTAATTTTTTTATTCAAATTAATGACTGATAGTATAATGTATAGCCTGTAGATTAAATCTTTCTTGACTCCTGTTATTCACGAAAATTCTGCATGCTGACGAAAAGCACGACAAACAGTATTACCATCATTTGTTGTCCCAGATCCGCCTTGAAGAGGCATGACAACAATAAGGACAATTTTTGCAAACTCATGTTGAAAAAACTTTTTTTTTTGCAGCTGCTAATTTTATATTTTCAGGTCCACGTATTTGCCACTCTTTAATATCAAGTCTATAACTTATATGTAGAATACACTCGAAACATCGAATCCATGCATGTAATGACGATAACCCAAGCTCTAAGCTTTGTGAATCCGTTGAATGGATCGGAGCTTTATCTAAGTTGTTTATTAACCTTAGAGTACATTACTTCAATTACAAGCTTCCTTTCAGCTTCTGGTTCCATTATTTCTACATCAATAATCATTGTACTCTCCTCAAGCAAATTGATTTGGTTGTCAAAGTATTTTTTTCTTCTCTTAAAACTAAAGAGTTTTCAGTTATATACTGAAATCTTAGTGGGCATTGCATTGAAGAAGGCACTTGATTTTCCCAAATTTTCATAACACTATACGATAACTTAAGTGGCACTAGGCAAGTAGAAAACAAACTTTGATCAGACATTAAATCATTACATTCATCATTGTTCCCTTTTTGGACGGAAAATCTTTGTTTATACTGCTTTTGGCTACTTGCACCGTCGAAGCCCCATATGCAATACAAAGTCATTCCTATATAGGATTTAAGGGAATCAAGTTAAGATATTTTATTTTTAACAGTAGTTAGTTGCAGCATTTGATGAACTGTATGGTGTAACAATTCTTTCAGTGGAACTTCGCCTCTCATTCCATTTTCAGCTATATAAATACTATCAGGATAACACTTTTCTTTTTCGTTGCAAATGTTGTTATATGTAGGATATATATTCGCATTACAATTGAGTTATTTCGCATAACTTGATATTGCGTCTTCGATAAATTCATAGCTGTCATTAATGCTAATCCTACTAGTGGCGTATTTGGTACGATTTGCTTGTTTTTATCCTGAATAAAACATTTTATTTCATTTACCGAATCTGTATTTGATAAACATTCTTTTAATACGTACAGCAAACTATATCGCTTTTTCTTTTTTAACCCCATTTCTGCTGCTTGTAAGTTTTTATCATGGTCGTGATTTACTAACAATAATGATGCGTGCCGCCGTATACTTCGGTAGGATATATCTTCGTATTTCTGACATGGCCTCCCAAATGACTGTTCATTTAAACAAGAAACATTTAAATCAACGGTTTGCGATGATTGTTCGCTAGGTTGCTGAATAATTAAAGGCAAAATTTTATTAAGTCAAAATGACTCGCCACTTAAAAATTTGCTCTTATTTTGAAAATATTTTTTGCTAAGTTTTGATCGGCATTTGCATGCAAATTCGAGAAGAGCTTTTTCAAAACGAGTGAAATCATCATTTGTATTAATGGATACGTTTAATTTATTTTTGAGCATACTATTATACTGATCAACAAATTGTCTTGACGTAAGTTGTGATGAAATAGTGTCTTTAATTTTTTTTAAATACTTCAAGTTGAGATATGTTATTAAACATTTTTATAAGATAACTTGATTATTTATAAGATAAGAGTTTTAATAATGCTACTTCAAGAGAAAATTTAAATATCTATAATTTAGTGTAAACTTATACAAATAATTTTATTACTTTCAGAACATAATTGCAATCAAATCGCTGCAATTATCAACTAATTAGGCTTCATATAATCATATAATATTATATAAACTTCAAATTTCCAGACAAATAAATTTTTTCACGTCGCAATGCATTGTAAAGTAAGAATTAAATTAGTCTAAAATCTTGAATTTTCAAAATCGATTTTAAGTTTAAATTATAACTAGTCGCAGCTGATTTTAATTAATAGTATTAAACAACCTTTATACTTCCTAAATATCATTAATTCCAATTTCAAGAGAGCGGCATTTGGTTTGAATCGAATATTTAAATATTTGATTTTTATGTATTTATAGTGAAATGATTTTCTTTTTTTTCCTTTTTTTAAAAAATTAAAATAATAACAAAAAAGTTTGTTTAAACAATAACGGTTCGATGTGTTAAATAAAGTTAAAAAAAAACTATACTCCTTAAGCAAATATCTTAACTTTAAACTGGTCTTTTTATAAAAGCAAAAAAAGTCCTCGATTTTGAACTAAAAAATATATCATAAAGAATACATGGTCGCAGCTGGGTTTTTTTTGAACAATAATTGCCATTTAGTAAATGCAAAAATCAGAAAATCAAACAATCTTCGGATGGCATTTAGAAAAAGGAAGATGAGGAAATTTAGAAAAACACCTTTAAAATACCAACATATCTAAACATATTATGAATAAATTAAATACAAATATATAACTAAAACATATACTTTTTATAAGCACTAAGTTAATATGTTTATTTAAAATAAAAATGGTCCAAAGCTTTTTTAATTGAAAAAAGTGATGTAGATTTTGAGGATAAATATTTTTGAAAAAAAAAATTTGCGAAAATTTGCAAGCTTGCCTTCGTCTCTAATAATTAAACGGATACATTTTTGAGTAGAGTAAAGCACCTATGTTTCAATAATAAAATAAAATAAAAAGTTTAGAAGATTTGACTTTTTTGGGACTTTTGGCCACGGAAAAAAAATTCTAGCCCAAGGTGTATTAAGATCAGATCAGGTTCAGGATCATCACGACTACCCTGCTACTGGTATCATGTAACCCAGTATTACCTGCCCCATGCCCTGCTGCCTTGTAGGGTTTGCGTATTTTAGGCAAAGGCTAGGAGAAAAAAAACTCTGATTTAACAAACCCTCTGCCTTGGGACTCTTGATTGAGTAAAGACTAGAGATGGTGTCTCAATAAAAATACTTATCTTAGGCAGATGTAAACTGCATCCAGCTACTGACTTGTAAAAGACCACATAGGCAAAGACTTAAAGGGTATATAACTCATTCTATTATCTCCTAATAAGGGTACTGCTTTAAAACTTTGTTTTATGGTTCTGAGGCCGGCTAGTAGTCAGGTTTCCCAAACTCTGTGGTAACTCTCAGAGAGACTGATTCCATTAACAGCTGTAAAATATCAGAGCACTAACAATGCTATGTTGAGCATGGATGGTGTCCTTGTTCGTATTTTTGGTATGCATTGTTGAGGCCACATTTGGAGCCCTTGGTTACAGTTTAGGGTTTATTAATAGTAATGTGGGATTTGCTTAGACAGTGTACTGCTTGTGCTTCGAATCAAGTTCTTAAATCAATTTAAAAAATGACTAAAGTACCAAAAACTATAAAACATAAAATAAGCATCGACATCACCAAGTTTTTAAAATCTATAAATCACTAATATTCGTGGTCTTCAAAGTAACCTTTCTACTGTAGAGTCTTCTCTCTTGCAAAGTTCACCAGACCTACTTGCTCTTTGTGAGACTAATTTGAGTTCAGCTGTATCATCTTGTAATCTTAGTGTTAATGATTATCTTTCTTTAATTTGAAAAGACTCCAATAGTCACATGCTTGGCCTAGGCATCTACATCTTTAAGAATTCACCGATTCGTTGGAAAACTAGGTTTGAATCCACAGACTATTCTCTTATGTGCTTTCAATTAGTACCACTTCATTCTATCACCTTTCTCTTTGTTTTATACCACTCTCCTTCATCTCAAGACTGCACTCTTTTCGATGTTATTTTTGATCATAATGACCAAGACCTTTCTCTTTATCCTTCAACCAATATTGTTGTTGTTGGTGAATTTATTGCTAATCACACTCAACAGCTTAGTTCTAGTATTAGTGACTTTGCAAGTTTTAAGACCCACAACTTTTGCCTTTCTCAATCTCTATCGTAAATAGTCAATTTTCCAACTTGCTTTCCAGACAGTCCAAATCATTTACTTTTTCTACTAAACATATGTCCTGTTTCTGATACTAATCATTGCTCAGTTTTTCCACATTCACCCTTAGGTGCTGGATCTTAGGTGGAGAGATCCAACCATGGATGGATCTCTCTAAAACTGTTACCTCATTCTTCTTTATCATCAGAATCCCCCTAAGAGGTACAACTCTTACAACTACCTTATGCTGACTGAAACTCTTTCCATGTTTTTCTTTATGATGGCCCTTAGGTAGAAATCTTTCACCTAACTGCTAAAAAAAAAAAGTGCTTCTTATGTAACTTCTTGAATTCAGGCTTGCATAGAATCATTTATTTCCATTTCACAATTCTAAGCCTTACTCTTCTCCATGGTTTTCCTCTCATTGTGCTGCTACAATTTTCAATTGTAACCATTTCTTCCATATATATCAATAAAACAAATTTACTATTGCTAGAAACTATTGTAAAAAGGTTTTACTTAACACCAAAACCCGCTATTCTCAGGTCACAAAATATTGTATTTTATCACAAAAATTAGTCCCCAGAAACTTCTGAAGAATTTTTAACAGTGTCTATAATAAAGCCAAATCTGTTATTCCTCATCTCGCATGGTTCAGATTTTGTTACCTCACCTAAAGACAAAGCTGAACTGTTTGCTAATAACTATTTATGAATGCTATCTCCTGATTCCTCTAATCACATCTTACCTGATATAGTTGACAAACTGGTTGATCCATTGCTTGACATTCGTATCACCCCAGCTTCTGTATTTAAAATGATTACCTGCTTAGATTATGCTGCAGTTTGTGGTCCGGACAATATACCTGCTATAGTTTAGAAGAAGTGTTCTCTAGAGCTGTCATCTATACTTTAAAAACTATTTAACAATTACTTATTAAAGTCTTATTTTCAAACCTGCTGAAAAGTGGCATTTGCTATCCTTATTTTCAAAAATTCTGGAGAGCGATCTGACTCGTCCAACTACCATCCCATTTGTTTTCTTCCTATCATAAGCAAGGTTTTTGAGTATTTGATTAACAAACACTTAATCTATCATCTTGAATCTAATAACTTACTTTCAGATCATCCATATGGATTTCAATCATCTTGTTCTACTGCTGATTTGTTAAGGGTAATTACTGATACATTTTATCGTGCATTAGATAGACGAAGGCTATCTCTCTTGAAATAGCCTTTGATAAAGTTTGGCATGTTGGTCTTCTCCATAAGCTCTCTTCTTACGGTGTGTCAGGTAACATTTTTAAGATATTGAATCTTTCCTTACCAATCATAGTACAAAAGTTGTCTTCGAAGGAACACCCTTCATTTCCTGCAACTTCGGGGTTCCTGAAGGTTTTAATATTGAACCTATACTTTTTTTAATTTAAATTAACATTAAGCTAATGATACTGCCATTTATTTTTGTCTTGATAAGAAGCCAACACTCTCTGATTGCTTGGAGGGGGCATTCGAGCTTGAAAAGATTCTCACTTCTGCTACAGCATGGGGCTCATAGCAATTGGTGAACTTTAATTCAGATAAAACCTTTCTTTTTTTTCAGACAACCGTTATCACAACAACCTAGAACATCCTATATTTATAAACAGTAATATACTCGATGACTACTTTATAGCACAGTATCATCTACCCTTTATCTTTTACTTCTGATCTTACATGGAAACCATATAACAAATCAATTGCAAAATTAGCATCTGCTAAAGTTGCATCTCTTTATTGTGCTCGCCACTTTCTTACTCATAATTCCATTCTTTATCTCTATAAATCTTAAATCAGTCCTTGTATGGTATA
>NC_088934.1:28725000-28810000 GCF_038396675.1 Hydra vulgaris | reverse complement strand
AGAATCTTCAATAACTTGCAAATATATTAGTTGGCCAGCTGAATCAACCATTACCACATAAGGATCAGATATAGAGCACTGAGTAATTTTTATTGTATCTTGTAACGAGATTGAGTTGATCTGCACAGTATCTTCTAAGAGGTGAATACTCTGAGGACAAACTTGCAAAATATACTTATTTGATAAGTGATTGCAAGCAAAGATAGTTGGTTGCTGTACATTAAATCCAGAATTATCCAGTTCAGTAATTTCAGCACCGGTTTTTAAAACCTTAAAAAAAAAATCTCCTTTATTTGTACATGGGTTATCTTTATGTTTTTATGTATGAAAATCATGTTTGCTAAAGATGTCTGTTCAGTCATGTAAAAATTTTGCCTATACACACACAGATATATAAATATATATATATATATATATATATATATATATATATATATATATATATATATATATATATATATATATATATATATATATATATATATATATTTGTGTGTATGAGAATTTGTTGCATTACATAAAAGCATAATGCAAGTAAATGCAACTTGATTCAATATACAAAAGTTAAATTATGTCATTTGCACACTTTAAAGTTCCGTACCTATTTTTTTTTTGAAACCACATTAAAAATCATTTATTTTATTTGCTGTTATTCGTTAGCTGAGGAAAAAATCAAACTAATTAGGACGACAATGAAGCTAAAACAATTTATAGTAAAAAAGCTCCACCTTTTTAGTTTTCTTGTGTTTTAATAAACTTAGAATGTGAAAATTTTAGAATTTTTAAGAAACATTTTTATAAAATTAAGGTCAAATGTAAAGAAATTATTTTTTCTGAAAAGGTGCATTTTTAATGAAACACATGCAGCCGTCGAAGCCTAAGGGAAAAAGGAGAAAAGATTGCATTAGAGTAAGAGTTAATTAAAAACTATTAAAAGGAGTTGGACAGATGTCTAGTATATAAGCAAAAATTCATCATTAATGATTGTTAAGTATATTTCATCATATAGTAGGCCATATAATATAGTGAAGGGCGGGTAGAACTAAGTTCACTGAGCCCAATGTTAAAAGCAAAAGAAAACAGGTAATCTAAATTAAAAAGTGCAAAAGAATTGTGGATAAAAAATGCACAACATAGTGAAAAATGTGTAGAAGGCATAGCATAAGCTTAAAAAATATGTATTTATGTTTGTGCACCTTAGAAAATATGAGAGTCTTAAATGTTATAAGAAAGTTAGCATCCTGAATGAAAACTTTAATTAAATCTACACAAAATGAGAAAAATAATGTCATGTTATATAAAATAATGCCACATTCTTATATTTGAAAAAATACTTAATTATGAAAAATTGATCTAGCAGCATATAGATTGCATTTATACAAAATGTAAGGCAGATCATGTTATCAAAAAAAAAAAATTCACATCTCTACGGTAAGTGAAAGGTGCTCAAATAAGCCTCTGAATCTAAAAACATTTATATTTGCAATTCAAACATACTTACAATGCAGTTAAATAAAAAAAGAAGTAAAAAAATTGTAGTAGACTGACAATCGAACTGACACAAGAAAAATAGAAAAATCATTATCCATCATTGCAAAAAAACACTTTGAAATTAAATATATATAAAATTACAAGATAAAAAGATTGCTATTGGAATTAAAATAAATCAGGCGCAAATATTTACTAGTAAGTGTCGTGTTTGATGGCTATGAAACTTTGTCAACTAATCAACTAAATCTAATAAGCACAAAAGAAAAGGAAGAAAAAAGTCAGGTGTGGTTAATGTACATTATAATATTACATTGGCACATCTAGTTTCATTTTTGAAATTAAAACCTGAACCTAAAAATAAACTATTTTAAAAGACTATTTAAAAGTTCTAATTGAAAAAGATTTTGGCGTAACATAATTGTTTTGACGTGAAGGTAAAATTGTTATTTTTTATGTAAAATGCAAACAACGTAATGCTTCTTGCAAAGACCTGTAATGTATATATACATTAAAATTTATTATATTTTTGACATTTTGCTGACCTATTGTGTTATCAGGTAATCAGGTATAATAAAAAATTGTTAAAAATTAATCAAATGATATAACAATGATGTCAGTTAAAAATTTGCCAAATATGATCCAAAAATGATCAAAAATGTCTAGTTTTAACCTTGTTGCTGTCATCTCAATTGAAAACTATTTTCTCACTTTCCAGATCTTGTTAAATTGTCTTGTATTCTCATAGTATTTATAAGTTTTTTTACAAGCTACATTTTTACAAGCTCTTTGGTGCTCAAAACTTCTTGAAATAACCTTTTTCTTGTATAAATTTAATTTTTATTTTCAACATCTTCTTTTGAGTTTTGAACAAATAATAAGTACCTAAAGTAGTTTGATAAACTGTTGTCTTATTTTTGAGATATTTTTTTGAAACTTTTTTTATTACAAAAAGTTTTTGCCTATTTTATGGAGATAACTTTTTTCATTGCTTTAAAAAAATCAGAAAATTAATCAATTTCAAAAAATATATATCAGAAAATCAATCAATTTCAAAAAACATATCTATCAGAAAATCAATTACTTGCTCGAGATGTTTTTTAGGGCAGTTTTATTTTGTTGCTTAACATAAAAATCCCTTAAAAACCCCTTAACAATGCATTTGTTATTGCGTCCTTATACTGTGTAACTTGTGTGTACTTAAGTGTACTTGTGTGTATTTAAGTGTACTTGAAATTCATAACTCAAGCTCTATTCATTGTATTTGTAATACAAATATCTAAAAACTTAAGTTTTAAATGGTTTTTTAGTTCAATAGTGTGAAGTTCAGCAATGGAAGGATTAAAAATTTGGACCAATGCTCATTAAAAATAACTGCGCTATAACTACAATCAACAAAAATCTGAATGGCTCTCAATTAGGTAATATCAAGAATTGAATTTTGTTTAAAAAAATAATTCTTACTTAATGAAAGTTAAATCAACTAATTTATATCCACAAAAGTTGATCTAGTTCAAGAAATTTAAACCATCATCAATTTTTATCTGATACATCAAAAATAGCAGGGACTGCTACATTAATACATAAATATATAAATTAATCACATGAAATAAAACTTGAATTTAATTGAGTCCTTCCATTCTATAGCATTTTTAACAAAACTATGTAAATTAATTAGTATAATTATATTTTTATTTAAAGGTGGTAGAATAATTTTGACACTTTTTCCTGTTTTACCATTACAGAGATACTATATGAAATTGTTTAAAATACGGTTAATTTACTGTAAAAAATTTTAAAATGTACCCATCAGGCTGAACACATTTTAAAAGACACTTTTATGTATTTTAAAATGTATCTATCAAGTTGGATACATTTTAAAAGAGACTGTCATGTATTTTAAAATGTATTCATTTTAAAATAAATGAAATTTTTTTTAATCAGGTTGGATATATATACGTGTGTGTGTGTATATATATATATATATATATATATATATATATATATATATATATTATATATATATATATATATATATAAATATACATATACATATACATATATATATATATAAATATACATATACATATACATATATATATATATATATATATATATATAAATATACATATACATATACATATACATATATATATATATATATATATATATATATATATATATATATATATATATATATATATATATATATATATAAATATACATATACATATACATATATATATATATATATAAATATATATATATATATATATATATATAAATATACATATACATATACATATATATATATATATACATATATATATATATATATATATATATATATATAAATATACATATACATATACGTATACATATACATATATATATATATATAATATATATATATATATATATATATACACACATATATATGTATATATATATATATATATATATATATTATATATATATATATATATATATATATATATATATATATATATATATATATATATACACAGCATGGAAAATAGGGAACTGAAGGTGAGCAGTCAATTCGACCGGCAAACTCAAGGAAAAAGCTTTCGCACAATTTTATATGTCTTGCTCATTAAAATCATTTCAAAAACGGCAAATGTTAATTAGTTAATAATAATGTTACTAACTCTTGTTTGCAGATACTATTTAAACTGAATATTTAATACTTGATATTGTTTTAAACATTTGTCTTCTTAGTATTAAATAATTTGTTTAATAAAACACTGTAAAAATTATTAAATTTACATAAAACAAGATTTTTAATAAATATATATTTTTTTAATAATCCTTATATGTTACTAAGAAAAAGCGTAAGCCTCAATTAGTAATTTTTAATTTATTTTTAATTTATTTTTAATTTCATTTTATTTTAATTTATTATATATTATTATATTATTATTAAAATAATATATAAAATTTTATATTAAAATAGTAATAAAATAAGAACTTCAATCTTTTAAGAAAAAATAAGAAATATATAATATATTAATTTTATTTTACCATCGGTAAAATAAAATTAATTTAAATAAATAAAGCAAAAAACTTTATAGTTTATATTTATAGTTTGCCTTGTTATGTATATGTCATGTACCTTACGTGCAATACATTTGTCAACAAAGCGAATTAATGATTTCAGGGTTGTTAAAGCAGAAAAATTACTGGCTTCTATTAACATCTTATGGAATCAAAAAGTCTTTAACAATATTCAACTGTAAAACCATTAAAATCTTTTAAATTTTCTCTTAGAATTTTAGCTGAAGTTACTGGTTTTTTGGTAAGTTTTCCTTCCAACACAGTCCAATCATTTTTAATTGGTTTCAGACCAGGTAATCTAGCTGACCAATGAATAACTTTGATATTGTTTTGCTCAAACCATTTCATTACAGATTTTGCTTTATGGCATGGAGAGTTGTCTTGTTAAAACATCTGCTCTGGCTCTTTACCAAAAAAATGTGCTTTAAAAGTTAAAAGTTTTCAAGGGTGTTAATGTTTCTATGTTG
The DNA here is from genome assembly GCF_038396675.1 of Hydra vulgaris. Taxonomy (NCBI): domain Eukaryota; kingdom Metazoa; phylum Cnidaria; class Hydrozoa; order Anthoathecata; family Hydridae; genus Hydra; species Hydra vulgaris. The sequence continues at coordinate 28,804,967 of NC_088934.1, read as the reverse complement.
CTCGATTTGCCATTGTATAACATGTGCAGACCTATGCCATCATATGTGATGCAGCCCCAATTTTATAATACAGTTAGGCTGTTTCGATATTATGATAAAGTTTACTTTTTATTTTGAAATTATAAATACCACAAACTTTTGTTTTCTCAATTAAAAATGCATTAACACTCATCATGGATTTGTTGTATATATATATCAGTCCTCTAAAATTAGGAAAAATAAGGTCGGCAATAATTTGCCAACCTAATCTGTGTGAGGTCAGCATCAGGTTGGAAGAAAAAATGTGAAACAAAGGTTTGACCACAAAACATAAAAACAAGGTTGGCGATTTTTTGCCAATTTCAAACACTTTGGCAAGGTTTGGCAGTTTGGCAAGATTGGCAGTTAGGTCGACATTGCTGAATGCCAACCCTAATTCCGAGGGTTGATATACATATATATATGTATATACATATATATATATATATATATATATATATATATATATATATAAAATATATATATATATATATATATATATATATATATATATATATATATATATATATATATATATATATATATATATATATATATATGTATATATATGTATATATATATATATATATATGTATGTATATATATGTATATATATATATATATATACATTAAAAGGCATGTAATGACTTCAAAATACAAAAATAACTTACCATCGTAGAATCATCCCGAGACAATATTAAGTAAGAGTGATAGTTCTCAGGACTTTCCTTCTAAAATATTTTTAAGAACCCTTTTTTAAAAAAAAAGTTTTATAAATTGATACGCATATTTATAGAAACATTTACTTAAAAAGATAAAACAATTTTTATTAAACCGCATTAAAACAATTGCTGTAAAATAATAACATTAAAACATTTGCTGTAAAATGATAATCACATTAAAATGTTTGCTGTAAAATGATAATCAAATTAAAAGATAAAATTATAGCCTAGTAGATGCTGGTATAGCATCTATTAGGCTAACGTAGATGTATTTATAATAGATTGTCTCCAGTTTAGGAGGTTGAATGCTCAATCTTCTTAACTCATTGCATGGATTTTGCTTGTGTCTCTGTTTTTATGACTAGGCAACTCAGTTTTATGTTTCTTAGGCTGGTTGGTAGTCAGGTTTCCCAAACTCTGTGGAAGCTTTCAGAGAAGCCAATTTCATCAACAGCTGATAAATATCAGAGTACTAATAGTACCATGTTTCACATAGATGGTGTCCCTGTTCGTACTTTTGGTGTGCATTGTCGAGACCACATTTGGAGCCCTTTGTTAAGGTTTAGAGTTTATTAATAGTAATGAAGCAATTGCTTGGACTATTAGTGTACTGAGTCCTATCTGTTGACTATCTGTCACATGGTTGGCCTGGGCATCTACATCCATAAGAATTCACCTATTTGTCACGAAACTAGGTATAAATCAACAGACCATTCTTTTATGTGCTTTCGTTTTAGCACTGCTTCACTCTATCATAATTCTCTTTATTCTATATCCCTCACCTTCATCTCAAGACTGCATACTTTTTTATGTTATTTCCAATCTAATTGACCAAGTCCTTTCTCTTTATCCTTCAGCCAATATCGTTGTTGTTGGTGACTTTAATGCTTATCACACTGAATGGCTTGGTTCTATGTCAGTAACTCTGCAGATGTTAAGGCCCCCAACTTTTGCCTTTCTCAATCTCTAATACAAATAGTCAACTTTCCAACTCGCTTTCCAGACAATCCCAATTATTTACCTTCCCTACTTGACTTGTGTCTTGTGTCTGATACTAGTCATTGCTCGGTTTCTCCCCATTCACTCTTGGGTGCCTCTGATCATGCCATTTGATCTCTCTAGAACTGTTATCTCATTCTTCTTCATCATCAGAATCCACTTATCAGCAAAACAATTCTTCAAAAAACAGACATCTGTTTACTACTGCTAGAAACCATTGTAAAAAGGTTTTATCTAACGCCAAAGCCCGCTATTCTCAGGTCACAAAATCTCATATTTCATCTCAAAAATTAGGCTCTTGTGACTTCTGGAGAATCTTCAGCAGCATTTATAACAAGGGTAAATCTGTTATTCCACCTCTTTTGCAAGGTTCAGTTTTGTTGCCTCACCTAAAAACAAAGCTGAATTGTCTGCTAAAAACTTCTCATCAATATCAACTCTTGATTCCACTAGTCGTGTTCTACCTGATATAGCCAATAAACAGGTTAATCCATTGCCTGACCTTTGTATCATTCCATTGTCTGTATCTAAGGTGATTTCCTGCTTAAACTCTTTTGCAGCTAGTGGTCCGGACAACATACCTGTTATAGTCTTGCAGAAGTGTTCTCTAACACTGTCATCTATACTTGCAAAACTATTTAACAAGTGCTTATCTTGTTTTTCATCCTGCTGGAAAGCGATATCTGCTATCCCTATTTTCAAAAATTCTGGAGAGCGATTTGACTTTTCTAACTACCATCCCATTAGTCTTCTTACTATCATAAGCTAGGTTTTTGAGTCTTTGATTAACAAACACTTAATCTTATATCTAACAACTTACTTTTTGATAATCAATATGGATTTTGATCTTCTCATTCTACTGACATTTCTAAAGCTTTTGATAAAGTTTGGCATGCTGGTTTTCTCCATAAGCTCTCTTCTTATGGTGTATTAGGTAACATCTTTAAGATTATTGGATCCTTTCTTACCAATTGTAGTATAAAAGTTGTCCTCAATGGACAGCACTCTTTTTCTTATTCTGTAATTTCAGGGGTTCCTCAAGGTTCAATCCCTGGCCTTATACTCTTTTTAATTTACATTAACGATCTCCCAGAAATTCTCATATCCAAGGTTACATTGTTTATTAATGATACTACCATAGATCTTCCTATATTTATGAATGGTAATGTACTTAATGAGTCACCCCAGTTCATACTTCTGATCTTTCTTGAAAACCATATATCAAATCTATTGCAAAATCTGCTAAGGTTGCATCTGTGGTGGATCTTCGAATGATGCCCTTTCTCTTTTAGACAAGGTGTAAAAACGCATTTTAAACATAGTTGAATCTGCTCTTGAAGTCAACCTCCAAACATTATCACATCGCTATAATGTTGCTTCTCTTTCTTTTTCTATTAATACTATAATGGGCAATGCTCTAAAAAGCTACCGTCTCTTGTGCAATCTACTAAAAGTCATTCTGGTGTTACTTGTCATTCAATTAAATCTCATCCTTTTGACTGTACCAAAGTGCTTCTAAAATTCTTATTCGTCTTGTTTTTTTCCTCGAACATAAGTCCTTCAGAATTAGCTTCCTTTATCTTGTTTTCTTGATTCATATAGTTTGCCATCTTTTAAGTCTGTTAATTGTTATCTTGTTCTATAAATTTCATCTTTTCTCTTCCAGTAACTTTTAACTCTATTATTGGTTGCTTGCAGCCACAGTGCAGCCACAGTGCTGCAAGTGTTGGAAGTGAAAATGTTAATAAAATAATAATAATAAAAACATCAAGCACATCCAAATCAAACACATCACACACACCAAATCAAACACATCACACACACCAAATCAAACACATCACACACACCAAATCAAACACATCACACACACCAAATCAAACACATCACACTCACCAAATCAAAATTTAAGAAAGAATAGTAAAACATTTTTTTACACGCTTGTAAAAAAACTTTTAAGTATTAATAAATCTCTTAAACTTATAGTTTCCATTTTTTGCAGCTTTAAATAAAAACTCTTACAGATGACTTTCCACATACTGTCCACATATTAACACAGCCTGGAAGTTCAAATGTTGTGACCACTTGTGGACGAATACTTCTCTAAAATATATAGATTATTAATTAGATTTTTTTTTTCAATTTTATTTTCACAAAAATTGTGCAGTTTTGTTGAACTTGTTAAAAATGCACAAAAAGTTAAATACATGATAAATGTATTAATACAAACAACAGCAACCAACATGCCTATGACAAACTATTTTCAAATTTATATCACTTTAGTTTTGAAAACAATTACTTAAATCTTTAACATTTTATACAACCACTAAAAATAAAATTGCAACAAACCTGTAAAACTGTTAATGTTCCATTTTTACCATAACCTGAGCAACAGACCATTTCAAGATCTATTTGGCGAGAACCAAAAAACTAAATTAAAAATGTATTCAAAAGTTCATCAAAATATGTTGTATTATAAAATAAAACAATATAAATTAAAATATTAACAACAAACAAATAAACAATAATTATAAACAATTAAACAAATAATATTAGCAAACAAACAATTAACATCAATTATAAAATAACTATTTAAATAATAACAAACCTCTTCCTGATAACAGCCATTTGCATTAAAAAAAAAAATTAATATTCAGAAACAACTTAAAGAAATCAAAAATCTTACAATTTTATAACTAAAGAAACATAATGAAAAATGTATTTCATAATGAAATATGTACAAAAACATAAAAAAAAACTAAAGAAACATAATGAAACCTGTATTTCATGAAAATATTGCACATAAACATAAAAAACACAGAAATGTTCTTGGAAAGAGATCATTTATGGAATAAAAAGTATTCATTAATCAACTTACAGAGAGAAAAGCTGGCTCACCAAGCGCAGCTTTAGTTATAGGACCAATATTTAATAAACTGTCACACACCTTAAAAATGAATATTAAAATATGTTTGTTATATATAAAATATTTATTTTATTATAAATTATTTTATTAGTATAACAATATAATTTTTATTCCATAAAACATATAAAATAAAATTATAATACACCTATAGTACAGTACATCTGATTAAATAAAATAAATTTAAAACAAAATAAAAAACTTTTAATAACTTACATTAAAGGTATAGGTGGTAATTACACTTAAAGTTGGCTCTTCATACTCACCATATAGCTCTAAATCTTCATCTTAAAAAAAATTATTTAAAATTTTATGTGTGTGGATGTATATATGTGTGTATATATATATATATATATATGCATATATATATGCATATATATATGCATATATATATGCATATATATGTACATGTATATATATGCATATATATATACAGTATCGGACAAAACGAGTGCAACCAAATAATGCTAATTTAGTTTCTTTATATAAAAGTGCTGCATTTTTTCAATTTAGAGAAATAACTATGTAACTGTTTAGAGACAAAGTTCTTCAAGCTTTAATCATCACAAAGTTCATTATTTGTACACGAAAATTAATAAATTAATCAAAAGTATTAAAAAAAGTTGATTTCCTTCTGGACAAAACAAGTGCAACTCGACAAAATGTTGACCAAGCTGTATTTCGCTATCAAAATTTCGTGGCGAATCCTTTGTTGTCGATCACAGCCTTGCATCTTCGAGGCATAGCTTCGATCAGGTGATCAATGAAACTTTGTGGAATCGCTGCCCAGGCCTTTTGGATTTGTTCAAACAATTGATCCTTATTACGAACATCTTAACGATTAATTCTGCGGTTGACAATCTCCCACAGATTCTCGATAGAGTTGAGATCCGGAGATTGAGGCGGCCAGTCCATCACCGATAGGTGGTTGTCTTGAAACCACTGCTTGACTACTTTTGCAGTGTGTTTCGGATCGTTGTCTTGCTGAAAAACCCATTTTATTGGCATATTCCATTCAGTATGAAGTAACATAACATCTTTCAGGATATTTTTATACATGAAACGGTCCATTATTCCATGGTTTCAATATATTGGACCTAGACCGTTAGCAGAAAAACACCCCCAGACAATTACATTGTCTCCACCATGCTTCACGGTCTTATGGCAGTAACGTAAATCAAGGCGTTTTTCAGCCAGTCGATGTACACAGCAAATGCCATCACTCCCAATGATGTTGAACTTCGATTCATCAAATGGTGAACAGGACAGTTCACCATTTCTGCACATTCCAGTCAATATGAGATGCAGCAAACAGGAGTCTTTTCTTCTGGTTTTTTAGTGAAATCAACGGTTTCTTTGCAGGGCGTCGAGAAAACAATTCGGCTTCAACAGCACGTCGTCTGATTGTTCGTTCCGATACAGGCAGCTTTAATTGCTTTTGTATCTCGACTGATGATATCCAGGGATCCTTCTTGACGAATCTGACGATCATAGAATCCTCTCTAGAAGTCGTGGAACGCGGTCTTCCACCTTTGTTATCTGCTGCCAACTTCCCCGTAGAATGATATTTGGAACATATTCTTGATACGGTCTATTTTTTCACGCGATATTTATCACAAATACTTTTTTGTGACATTCCACTTACGTAATTGCCAATAATTTTCTTTTTTAGTTCCAATCTAAGACTGTCGGGAGCCATTTTTGCACTTGAAGTCATAAAAATAATAAAAATAAATAATCACGCTTCTCAAGGCTTACCATGTTACATTTACCTTGTAATGATACAATAATGCTCTGTGGAACACAACGTCTTGGTTGGATGTGGACTGTATTGATGTAATGAAACACTTGTTGTATTTCACTTCTTGTATTGATGTTCTTCGATAAAACACTTTGATAAAACTCACTTCGATAAACTGTCTTGATAATACTGACTGATTGACTTCCATATACTGACTGAATTATATGTCGATTTACATGTCTCTTATAAAGTAAAATAAACCTGTGTGAACCTGTTCTGGAAGATTCTAGATGCTTCTTTTCGATGCTTCTGGAAGCTTCTGGATGCGTCTGGATGCTTCTGAATGTTTCTGGATATTTCTGGATGCTACAGGATGCTTCCAGATGCTTCTTCTGGAAACTTCTGGAAGCTTCTGCATGCTTCTGGAAACTTCTGGTAACTTCTGGATACTTGCTTTAATTATTAAAAAACTTCCGTGACATTGACACGGACTAGACTTAAGAAAATGAAACAAACCAAAAAAGTTGCACTTGTTTTGTCTGCTGCAAAATGGCACTTGTCAACGAAATTCTGCCTGTGTGCTGTCACCTGTCAGCTGATTGCTCATGTCATGGCATGCTATGACTCCAGACTCCTGAACTGTTTGCTGTGGTAGTATAGTTCATTTCGTTTTTAAGACATGTAAAATTAGGAACACCTTTAAGCATTGTTCGATGTTGGTTGCAAATGTTTTGTCCATTACTGTGTATATATATATATATATATATATATATATATATATATATATATATGTATGTATGTATGTATGTATGTATGTATGTATGTATGTATGTATGTATGTATGTATGTATGTATGCATGCATGCATGCATGTATGTATGTATGTATGTATGCATGCATGCATGCATGCATGTATGTATGTATGTATGTATGTATGTATGTATGTATGTATGTATGTATGTATGTATGTATGTATGTATGTATGCATGCATGCATGTATGTATGTATGTATGTATGTATGTATTTATGTATGTATGTATGTATGTATGTATGTATGTATGTATGTATGTATGTCTGTATGTATGTATGTACTTATGTATGTATGTATGTATATATATATATATACATATATATGTGTATATATATATATATATATATATATATATACATACATATATATATATATATACATATATATAAAGATCTATAGTTTGTTGTCTTTGGGAAGAGCGGAAGGAAAAAAGTGATTCTTACGTCAACACATACGTCACTTTTAATTACTTTTGACTTTCGTCCAACATTTGCGTGTTGGACGAAAGTAAAAACCATTAATTTAATTACAAATAAATCGTTTTTAAAAAAAACCACAAAAACGCAAATTTAATTGACCAGAACGTTTTAAAAACATTCTGAATGTTTTTAACAATATAAACAATGTTTTTATTTTTATTTTTTTTAATAAAATGTTTTTATTTTTAATTTTTTTAATAAAATGTTTTTATTTCTATTTTTTTTTTACTGTAAATCATGCGCGGAGTGTTGCTACATCGATTATCTTATAGCCTGACTCGCAAGGGAGTGCTGCTACATCGACTGACAAATAGCCTGACTCGCAAGGGAGTGCTGCTACATCGACTGACAAATAGCCTGACCCGCAAGGGAGTGCTGCTACATCTACTATCTTTTAGCCTGACCCGCAACGAAGTGTTGCTACATCGACTGAGGGTTTGGTTGGGGCAGGCAGTCTATCAATTAATAAAAAAAAATAATTCCGGTCTTGCATTTTAATTTTTACTTTTTGTCAACAAAATATGGAAAAAACTTTCGGACAACATCTACGGGTTGTATATATATATATATATATGGGCAATTTCGCTAGAAAGAGGAAAATAAAAAAAACCAAAAAAGTTATTTAAAAAAATTCATTCTATAATACCATAGCATGGTGTACCATTAAAAATCATGTCGCAGAACTATAATTGAGATTTTTGATAATGTTATGGTCCATTTTTTAAACATAATTTACATGGTTTTTAATAATCATTTATACTTTTTTTTTTTACATCATTGATTGCGGTGTTTTATTTGTTATTTTTTAATATTGGATTTTTAGTTACAACCATCACAACAAAAACACATAAAAATGCTTGCAAAACTTCAAGTAAAAACTATGAAACTCAGTATATAGTAATATCAATATGTGCTAAATACACACTAAATGATTTTTTTTTTTACCATGCCATTTGTTACATTTAGTCTGACAAACTTGTTTTGTTCATAAGTGGTAAAAATTAGAATTAATTTTTGAAAAAAATTCTTTAATTAAAAAAGACTTAAATGCTGTAACTTTTGCATACTAAATTATATGATAGTATTTTACATTTCTGGAAAGTTTTAAGTTATTTCCATTTTTGGTTCATTCTTATTAGCCTAAAGAGTGTCAAATGTTACAACCGCCACTCTTGCAAAATTGCCCATATATATATATGTGTGTGTGTGTGTGTGTGTGTGTGTGTGTGTGTGTGTGTGTGTGTGTGTGTGTGTGTGTGTGTGTGTGTGTGTGTGTGTTAGATTACCTGCCAAAACCAAAACCTTTGTTTATGTTTTACCTATTTACACTTGTTGCATGTTCTACCTAAGTTGATGAATTGTAGATAGTCTCTTGTAGATTAAAAAAAATATTTATATTAATAACAGAATAAAAAGAAAAAAACACAATTGTTTATTAACATTTTTAATGTTATTATATTAGTTGTATTATTTTAGTTTTATTCTATTTTAATTGAATTATTAATTGTATTATTTTTGTTTGAAGTTATTAGTTAAAAGCTAGAAACTACTTTAATAGTGAAACTAATTATTGGTTACTAATTAACTGACTAAAAAAGTTTAGATGTGATGTTATTTTATAAATTTAATTAAATTTTTCATTAACTTAAAAATTTTAGAAAACATAACTTGCAAAATTATTAAATATTCAGGTTCAATTTAAAAAATCATTAGTTTTAAATTTAAAAGTTCAATTGTTTAAATATATGCGCAGCACATAAAAAAAAAAGTAAAAATTTTTTTATGTTATTATAGCCACAATTAATTTTTTTTTTCTTTAGTGAAAAAAAATATAAAAAATACAAAATGAATAGAAAAACATTAAATTCAAATTGGATATTTCATAATAAAAACCATCATTTTTTTAATAAACTTTTTTAATAAACTTTTTTAATAAACTTGCAGTATCCTTGAAAAACGAGCAAACGATAGTTTAAATTTACTTAAAAATCATTCAGTCATTGTGATGACATCATACAAAGCAGCAGATATTGAAGAGGTTTATAAATGAATGTAATGACATCACACAAAGCAGCAGATATTGAAGAGGTTTATAAATAAAAAAATTGAAAAAAAGAAAAAAACTCAAAACAAAATATAGTTGAAAGAAAAAAAATATAATTAAAAATAGTTAGCTTAATTATATATAACAATAGAAAGCAAAAACAAGAACTTAAATCAAGTATAAAAAAAATATTGTTTAGGTAGGGTAGATTATTTTTGTATTTGATTGAAATTCACTCTATTTCACTTGAAATTAACAATAAGTAAAAAAATTAAATTTTCATCATAGTATGTAAAATGAATTAAAGTAAAAAAAGTATAAAGGTAGATTTAAAGTAACTATATTATAAATAAATCGTTTTGAATGCTTTTTTCAAACATAAATGGCTTTATAAAAATTCATTTTTTTTATGTAAAATTAAGTTAATAGTAAACCCTTACTTTTAAAAACTCAGATTTTTTTTAAACCAGTTAATCTCTGCCAACAAGAATTCAATTTGGAAAGTCAAATTGATGATTTCAGTCATTCTTGGAGGTTTTTGACATAATTATATGCAACAACAGTGAATTTTAAACAGTTTAATTATTAGACATAAATATATGAGCATAGTGAATTAGAGTTTAACTTAAATGGTACTTGTTCCCAAATCTTAGCACTTATACTATGTTTGAGAAGGTACATTAACCATGTAACATAAACAAAAACAAATAAAGTAAAGAATCAACAGTTTTTTATTTATTTCAAATAACAAAAAGAAAATAATTTTTTACCAGTAATGCTGAGTCTTCTTTTTTTTTGCTTTGGAGATGGTGGTAACTGCAAAAAATAATTATTTCTTTAATCAAATAAATCACAAAATAAAAAAAAGATAACAAAAGATATTAAATTTTTTTTACCTCAACTTTAGCTTCTTTTGATTTTTCAGCTAATTAAAGATTAAAAATTAAAAAAGACGAAAAATAAAATTTAAAAATTTTATTATGTTACATACTTTTATTATGTTTTACTTTCAGTAAAATAAACTAAAATATAAGTTAAACACACAATAGACTAAAATATAATATAAAATATAAGTTAAACACACAATAGACTAAAATATAATATAAAATATAAGTTAAACACACAATATAAATTATGCAAATAAAATTGAGATTAACATCATGTATAAAGAATGTCATTAAAGATCAGTTAAACACTAACCAAGACATATTTACCATCAGACATATTTTCATTGTGGTAGTGTATTATGTAAAACAATCAACTCACTGTTGTATTTATTCTACAATAAAAATATTTTCTCAAAACTGCATAGATTGTTACACATTCCCAGTTACAAAAACAGGAGGAATGTAATTCGTATTTTCACCATTTCTTTAGATTTTGGATCATACTTTTTTCACTTGGTTTAACATTAGATTGCAGAGCTCTATATGTAAAAACTGAGCAGATAAATTTTTAAGCATAATTTATCAACAAGCATGACAAGGAGTCTGCTGCCATAACAAAATCTTCTAAATAATTCCCGAATGATACCCACAATAGAATCATAGTTAACATTCACTCTTTACAAGAATTTGCATTAATTATTTTTAGCATAATAACAATATTCATTGTAGATGTAGCTTCAACCAATTGTAACTTTTGAAATTTTTATTATTGCTTGTTATTGACAATCATGAAATGTTTATTGGTTTGTCAAACCTATTCAGTTACAATAACTTCTGTATTGATGCTTTTATTGAATTGTCTTAATTTTGATGGCAACCATCAAAATTAAGATACTAAGACAATTTAATAGAAGTTCATTTTCGATTTCAGGGTGTAATAAGATTTCATTATTGTATAATAAGATCTCATTATTGCAACTTTAATGCTCATAACTAGAGATGTGCCGGGTACCTGATTCGGACCCAGGGAGCCAGTAATTTGGCAGTTTCACTGGGTACCCGGAATCAGCCATTTTGTTGATGTACTCGGCACCAGGTATCCTTAAAAATATTTTCAAATGAGACAAAAAAGATGTCTTCTGAGAGATTACAGAACTTGATTTCAAGAAATTCTTGAAATCGCATTGATTTTCCTGGGATGTAGTCCTCCAAAGGGCAATGGATGTCAAAGTTAATTTACACTTAAAATATTTACATAAAATGTAAAGACATAATTGAGAATGAAATATAAAACACTTTATTGGCTGATTAATCCAGACAATACAGTTGTTATATGCTCAACCAAATCTATGAAATATTTTCATATGCAACATCAAATGCACCTTTAGTTCCATGTATCCTTACACTCAAATATCCATTCTACAATATACCTGTATCTAAGTACTGTACCTGTATACCTAAGTAACCTTAATCTCATTTGGCTTTACCCAAATATACCTTTACAGCCATATTTTACTTTGACCTAGAAATCCGCAGAGTCTTGTGCCACAAATCCTTGTCACAGTGTATAATCAACATAAATAATTGGTAGATCATAGATGTACATAGTAGTACATAATTCTATTTATTAAAAAAATGGAAGTTCTAAGAATATGGAACATATTTTTTAGTAGTATTGTTTGTAGCTGGTGAGTAAAGTAGCAAACATTATTATTGCAATATCAAATACAATACTACTGTTTCAACACCAATTTAAATTGACAAAGCATGAAAGCATTATTAGCTTAGTGTTAAGTTTGTTTATCACAATAAATAATGTGAAAGCTTGAATCTAATCTCTCTAAATGCATGCAATGCTCCAAGTAACAATCTGAACTTTATTCAAGCCAATGCAAACTACCATTTAACTAATGATGGTGACTCAACTACTAGAGCCACCAACTGGAGGAAATAAAAATCATTCAGTCAGATATAAAGGAGAAGAAAACCTAAGCACAATAACTCAACTTTTTTTATTGGACCTGCATCCCCACCTGTTCTTTGCAGTTCTTTAATTTGATAATTCATTTTTGTCAGAAGATAAGAGGCCAGAAAACTTGGAATAAAAGGCTGGGTTGAACTGGAACATACAGATATGATTGGACTACTATGAAGAAGTAAACTGAAATATCTTGCATTAACTGTGGATTTGAATAGTCATTCTGCGTAGTAAATGTCTACATAGTTAATTAAACATGCTTACATTTTATTTACTATTGCATTTCAATAGCAAAAATTGCAGAGTATGTTCATTTTTGACTTAAAAGCAGCTAAAATTATGAAACTTAATAGTCTTTACGGCAGTTCTAAAATATATGCTCATCCAAATATTTTTTGTGGCCTATTTTGTGAGCTAAAGAAACACATAAAAGCTTATGTGTTATTACTCTCAATAATTTAAACTAAATATTTTAAAATAACAATTGAAAATATTTTTTTTAATAATTATTTTAAAATGTCTTAGTTTAAAAATATACCTTGTTTAATTTTTTATTAATTAATAATATAATGAACATTTAATAAGTATAATTATTAAAACATTTTAGTCTGGAAAATTAGAAATACCTATAGAAGCACTATCTTTCTCAGTGTAACGAAGAAGCAAAGAATTACCCAATCTCGACCCCAAGAAAACAAATCCATATTCAATCCAACAAACCTAAATAGTCTTTCAAAGTTTTATATTACATTTAATATTTTTTTAAAGTATTTACAGTGTGAAAATTTTTCAAATATCAAATGAAATGAAATAAATCATGTGATTAAACTGATGCATAATAACTTTTTAAAAATATTTCAGATAAAATTATTTACATTTTTAAAACTTGACAAATTTTAAAATATATTAAATAACACAAAGTTTCTGAATTAAATTTAATATTACCTTAAATTACAAAAAAAATTCAATAAGTAATTATAGCTCAAATAATGTCTTTTAATTAATATGTTTAATTTTGAAAATAATATATAGTTGAATCTCGATAACTCGGACCCTGGATAAGTCGGACTTTTACTAAGTCGGACGGAATTCCCCTTGAACATTCTCTATCAATCTATTGTAAAATCATCTGCTTAGTTCGTACCCTGGTTAAGTCGAACCATCCGCCAACTCTTACTGTTTTTTGATATCCTTTTGGCAAAAAACTTCACTTAACTAGGACTTTTATTTTGAATTGCATATAAGTGAATAAAATAACAAAACTTCCAATACTTCAATAAAAATTCCAAACTTTAAACGCTCGAAAATAAAATACTTTTGCGTCAAATATAATTAAACATAGCTAAACATTTTCACGGAGATCTTTCTATTCAGTTAAGCTTTAATTAAATTCTATTTTTTACTAACTATTACAATAAAAATTCAAAAATATCAATTAAAATTCAAAACTTAGAAGTTCGAAAATTAACTATCTTTGCGGCAAACATAATTTAACAAACTAAGCATTTTCATTGATATCTTCAATTCGGTAATTCTTCTATCAAGTTTTATTTACTAAAAATGTGGAAGGTTGCTAAAAGAAAGCTATCAAGTAGAACTATAACAGAAAAATACAAAATACTAAAAGAACTCGACAAAGGAGAATCGTCTGTATCTATATCAAAGAAATATGGCATTCCAAAGCAAACATTGTCTGGAGGGTCAAAAGAAAAAAACACAATATATTCAGAAGTCAAAAAAAATAAAACTTCTGCGAAAAGAGTGCAGATACGTGTTTCCCTAAATGAGGATTTGGATAAAGCATGCTATATGTGGCTTTTAAACACCCAACACCGAAAAATTTCTGTGTCTGAAACCATTTTCAAGATCAAAGTTTTGCATTATGCAAAAGAACTTTCAATACTTTCAGCATCCAATGAATGGTTAGATAGATGGAAAAAAAGAAACAATGTATCATTTAAAACAATATCAGGTATTCTATCACTTTATTTTTTCATTGATATTTACATTTTTTTCGGCCATTTGTCTAAAAAATGATAATAAGCATGGAACTCTCATTTCTATTCCATCACTCATAAATGGTTTAACCAACAAATTATCAATCCAATTTTTTTGTTTCAATTTGTTTAAAGTCATTACAACATTTTGGTTTGTTACCACGCACTGCATGAAAAGCAAATAAAGTCCTACACCATAGCTAATAGAATTTATGCTGATTTTAAAGTTGCTTTTTTTATTTTTCATAGGTGAAAGTCAAGATGTTACTAATGAAATGACCGCTCCTTGGAGGGAAACAACTTTGCTGACAACATTGTCTCGTTATAACTTGCATGATATATATTTAATGCAGATGAGTTTGGTTTGTTTTTCACTTCCAAAAAAAAGTATGCATTTGAAAGGTGTGAAATGTAGTGGAGGTAAGAATTGCAAGATATGACTAACTGGGCTTGCTGCAACTAATATGTGTGCAGAAAAACTTCCAATGTTTGTTATCGGGAAATCAAACACACCCCGTTGTTTTTAAGGAATTAGAAGCACTCCATGTTGTTACTGTGCGCAAAAAAAGAGCTGGATGACCTCTGAACTATTTGAGGAGTGGGTTAGAGAAAACGACAGAAAGTTTGCATTAAGAGGCTGTAAGATAAGATTCGTTATTGATAACTGCACTTCCCATCTGAATATTGAGAATCTCAAATCAGTCACGCTCTACTTTTCCCCCCAAAACACAATTTCATGTTTGCAGCCAATGGATCAAGGAGTCATTTGATCATTGAAGTGTAAGTACCGAACTAATTTAATTAACAAAATCATAAATGCTATTAATAATGGAAAACAAATGCCTTCAATCTCCATACTTGATGCTATGAAAATACTTGTTTATTCTTGGAATGAAGTTTTACTATTATTAACTGTTTCAGCAAAGCAGGATTTAAGGAAGGAGTAGGAGTACCAGATAAAGATGAAGAATACTTCTGTGCATTAAAAAATTCAATTGATCAGTTACGTCAGCGTGATGAGGATCTTGTTCCAGAAGATTTTACTTACGAAGATATGTTAACAATAAATGATGAAAAAATAAACGTTTCGGTTATGGGAAGAGTGATGACAGATGAAGATATTGTTCAAGATATCATTGAGGTAGTTGAAGAAGAAATGCAAGAAGGAAAGGAAACGTCAGATGAAACGGTGACAAAGCGAACGACTGAAGAAGTTCGTAAAGCAATCGATACCATTATTAATTTTTCGATGTTTACTCAGAGTGGTGAAATTGGAAGAGTAGCTTTAAATGCTTCAAAGCTGTTTGAAAAAGAATTGTGCGAGTCACTGAAACAAACATCAATTTCTGACTTTTTTCGTTTATAGTATATTATATATATATACAAAAATATATATTTCACATAAGATTATATTGTTCTAAATATATGTACATAATATTTATTTATCAAAAAACATTCGATAAGTCTCGAAATCTCAATAAGTCGGACATTTTCAAAAAGTTCGACTTAACGAGAGCTTTGCTTAATTCGGTCATTCACTAAGTCAGACAATAAATATATACCCCTTCAGATTCAGAGTTAAAGGGATTCTACTGTATAAAAAAAATAATAAACTTACACAGGATGCTAGAACACTACCAGCTGCTTTCTCAAAATGGAAACTTCGAACAGTTCTTAACCCATCAGATAACAATGACAGCACATAACTAAATTAAGAATAAACTAAAAACTAAGAATATTGTAAACTTACAATGTAAATATTTTGGGACATTAAAACTATAAACAGAAATTTTGTTTGATAGATTGTGAAGTTGCTTATGTATGACTTTAATTTGTTTTTATTTTTTATGGTATATATATTTTTCTCCTCCCCAATGAAATCTAAATAAATTTACCAAAAGTCAAATGTTGAAAAAAAAAAAATACGTAGCAGTGCAATGAAATGTGATGAGAATAAAATAGGATAACATGGAACGCCAGTACCATGGGATAACATAAGCTAACAATGGATATATAAGAACAAAAAAACATTAACAATAAATAAAGGCTGTAATTAATTAATAGTAAAACAAGTGTAAAAAAGACATATTAGGGCAGTAGGAGTAAAAGTAAATAGGAGTGGGGGTATATGGATGTACATGGACGTACGAGTACATAGGAAAAAAAGAACATGGCTGTAAATGTATACTTGAATATGGCCAAATGGGAGCAAATGATGTGGATATAATTAAAGTAGTAGCAATTAAAGTAGCAATATAAATATAACTAAACAATATTTTCTAAACATTCTCAACCATATTAAAAGCTTTTTCAAAACTTAAATGATTTTATGAAATCTTAGTATATGCTTTTTCAAAATAATATCCTGATTATTTATCAAACCTTGCTTTTAAAACTCTGATTTTTTCAATCAGTAAACCAGTGACCAGCAGGGGCGTGGTGGCTCTAAAAAGCTCATGCGGGACTTTTATTAAAAAGCCTATATATGTGGGATTTTACCATATATGCTTTATGTAAAGGTCCATACGAATATATATATATATATATATATATATATATTATATATATATATATATATATATATATATATATATATATATATATATATATATATATATATATATATATATATATATATATATATATATATATATATATATATATATATATATATATATATATATATATATATAATAACTGACCTTATTCTAATAAATCCTTATTAAAAACCAACAAGTTGTGATAATACTATTTGTAATTAATAATTTTATTTGTAATACTTCAAAATAAAAAATGGTAACAACACGATGCAGCAACCACGTTTTTGTTTTGACTTTCTTAAAACACAACTTTACCGCAAGCAAATACAATTAGTATTTTATTGTTCGAAGAACATAGCTTAACACAAAATTAAAAATCAAACATTTTAATTTTTTTATTACTATATAATGATATTTATTTTATTGTACAATAATATAAATTTTTTTAAATTATATATAATTTTTTTTCTAAAATAAATATTGAAAATCTTGAAAATAGAAAAATTCTTTTTATTTTATGAGAAAATTCTTTTTAGTTTATGCTCTTGGTTTAATTCGGTGTTTTAACTTTTTTTAACATTTTAGGATAAACTGGCAACAGCTAAAATGCCCTCTCTAAAAATGGTGCTGTTATTGACATAGTTTAACGTAAAAGTTTTTATAATGTAGTTTCATTTAGCACTTCATCATCCTTTTTTAAATCTGTCTGAGGACAGGATATTACAGAGTGATTTCTTTATCTACATAAAATAATATAAACTGTATAAAAATAAAAAACTTTATTTATTATTAAAGAAGTTTATACCAGTTTCGAAAGTTTGCAAAAATGCAAAACATGAGTTCGATCCTTATTTATATAAAACTTAATTTAAAATTTAATACCAAAATATTTTTCTTAAATGAATTAAAACGCAATACAATTACTTTATAGTAATTGTATTGCGATATAATTCATTTAAGAAAAATGTTTTGGGGTTAAACTTTTAAATTAAGTTAATTTAAGTCCAACAATAATAATAGCTATTATTATTGTTGGGTCTGCGGACTTTCTTAAATTTATTTTGTCAACATTACGATCGTTAAAAACCGTTTATGGGTTCATTATTTTTCTCATGAAAAAAATATCATAATACGTTTTAAAACATCTACTTTGTTTTCAGAGCAATATTATTATTATGCAAAATACTAATATAATTGCGCTCAAAGTTGAAATCAAGTTAAAAATCAAGTGATTAATAAAATTTAACTTGTGCTAACATAAATATTTTAAATGATTCTGGAATTAAAAAAAAAATGTAGAAAAAATAAAATTTGCCAAAAGGCCCATATTTAGATGAAAAAGTGAAAAGCCCATGCGGGAATCCCGCTTAGCTTCTGGGGCCACCACGCCTCTGGTGACCAGTAAGAAATCATTTTGGGAGGTCAAAACAGAAATTTTAGTTTTTTGTTTTGGGCAGTCGCTGACTGTTGACTGGCCATTATTTTCCATGCTGAATGGTACATATCAAAAAATCTTGGCAAGGTTAAAAATATGAATTAGAAAGCAACTTTTAATATTTTATTTGGTTATGACATTAAACTGATCATTTTTTTTTTTTTTTTTTTTTTGTTATTCGCCTCCTCAAGGCTAAGAAGGCCACTACAAATGAGGAGGCTACTTAATAGTGGTTATAACCCTCTCTCGACTCTATAACTCCGAAACACGAACCTCGACGAACAAGGCCGCTGCGCGGAGAAACAAGTTGATCGCGGTACTACCAGGGACGTGGTGGGGATCGAACTCCGAATCTCTCGCTTATGAAGCGAGCGCTTTACCACAACACCACTACCGCATATATAGGATATCACCACTACCGCATATATAGGATCAGGTAAGGTTTCTTATCTGTGGTATCTAAGAGAAGGAAATCTGTAATATAAAATCCCAAATTTATTTGTGGTTAATGGAAAAAAGAGGAACTTGTAAACATACGAAAGTAACCTTCCTAATGACAGTATTACAATAAAAAGTACTCAGTACTAATTTCCAAAGCAGGTTTGGTGGAAAAAAATTAACTGGAAATCAGTGAAACCTAAAAAAGTCAAGCTCACATTTCAAACTGAAAGAAAATTTTAATCAGCAAAAATTCTGTTTTGAGGAAACGTTACAGTTTTAAAATCAAAAATTGAAATTAAAAAATTATTTTAAAACTTATTTAAGTAAAATATTTAATTTGCTATTGACAATACATTTACAATATGGATGAGCACATTTATAACAAAGAAAAGAAAATCAATATCTGTAAAATTACAAAAAAACAGTTCTTACATTTCACCACCTTTTAAAGAAAGTATAAACTGGTCAGTTGCTATTGCATCACAACTTGATTCTGCAAGAGTTATTACAACATCTTCCTGAATTTCTAACAAAAACATATACAACTAAAAAAACATATACAACTAAAAAAACATATACAACTAAAAAAACATATACAACTAAAAAAAACATACAGCTAAAAAAACATATACAACTAAAAAAACATATACAACTAAAAAAAACTATGATATCAAGTAGTAGTATTTAGGAGTAATTAATTGTTGTAAAAAACACGAGTGAAATAATATTTTTTTTGATAAAAAAAAAAAAAGATAGTTAAATAAACGTTTTTCTACTTTTCGTTTTTAAAAAAAATTTAATTTAAATTTATTGTACAATATCTAAATTAAATTTATTATTAAATATTATTAAATTCAAATTTACTTTTTAAAATTTTTTAAAAAATTTAAAACGCTCTGTTTTACAATTTTTTTTTACTTTATTTTTACCTAACTATCTTAAAGAAAAGAAATTTTTATCAAAATTAATTTAAGTTACTCTTATGTTTGTTTTACATTCAACTATTTTGTTTATTTATTTTTAGTATCACATCAATAACTTTTTTCATCCCATTACTAAAGTGCTAATATACAAAAGTGCTTAATGCTTATAACTGTATAAAAATGCATTGCTGGATAAGCCATCAAGCCTGTAGGCAATTTTTATTTAGAGAACTTTTTTTGTAAACTTTATATAACAAATTTATGAAAAGATAATTTTTTCAGTTTTGAAATTGCTTTTTAAAAGTTTTTTCATTATTCATTTTATTCGACTTTTAACAATATAAAGATATATAGGGAGTTAAGTACGCATTAAAATCTCTGGCCTGTTAATATATATATATATATATATATATATATATATATATATATATATATATATATATATATATATATATATATATATATATATATATATATATATATATATATATATATATATATATTATATAACAAGAACAAATTTGATCTATATCAAGATGATTTTTTTTTTAAATAAAAAAGGACAAGAAAAATGAAAAAAAAAAAAAAAAATTTTTGAAAACTTTTTAAAATTCATACCCTTTATATATTTAATTGCACTCTGAAAATCATAAATTATCTTAATGTAACTCTAAATCTTTCTGACGATTCATTTCAATCATATATTAAACTGGATAATAATTTTAATTATATACATGCAAATTTCAACCACTCATCTAACATAAAAAGTCTGTCACGACCTATCGAGTCAAAACCACATTTATTTAATCTACCACATTTTGAAATAAAATTATTTTTAAGAATTCCATACATACTTAAGATGCATTAACAAAAAATGGATACAATTGCATCCAATTTGTACCTACAAACCAAAAAAAAAGCACAAACTCAATATCATATGTTACAACCTGATATTTTCAAAAAATGTCTCTACGAAAAATGGTCAACACTTTCTAACCCTAGTTAAGCAACATTTCCCCATCAACAAGAAAAAAACTAATAAATAAAATAAATAATAAAAGTTTTTAGAGCATGGAGGGATAAAAGAATACTAAAAGATGAAGACTTATTTTGAATGACAAGTCAAGCGAGAATGAGTTTTGGTTGATGGATCTAGAGATGATAGTTCCATTAAGCAGCAACCATGATAGTATTTTTATAAAAGAGAAAGAGATGCAACTTTATAACAATGGTACAGATACAGAGAAAACCCAGGTGAAAAAACAGATGAGTAGGTAAGCAGATACATATCCTAAATACAAAAAAAACACCAAAAGGCTAACAATAAAAAAAAAATTGCAATTTACATAAAAACCACTCGAAAGATACAAATAAGAATTATATCTTTTTTATATAATTCTGCAATATTATAAATATAGTCAGAAAACTATTTTAAAAGTATTTTTTTTTTTTACATAACACACAATATTTAGAAAATCTATGAAATTCACCAAGATAAAATATTATAAAGATAGTAAAAAACACAAAATGACATTAAAAAACATACTTAAAGGAAACATTGTACTTCCTTCAGTTATACTGTTAAGAGATACACCATATGGAGGAATGCTTTGGTTTAGATATATAAGAGAATTTGATGCAAACACCAACACGCCACCTTAAAATAAAATTAAAATAAAACTAATTTTATAATAATATAAAAATATACTAATAAAAACATTTTAACTTAATGTATAAAAAAGAATTCACTAATATAATATCAAAATAATATTATCAAAAATATTATTGAAATTGAACATGGAGTGTAAAATAACCACCTACCAATTGGTTTTTCTATTGGTCGTAACATATGGCAATCAAATGGCAAGTTAGTAACTGACCAAATAACTGGATGCACTTTCTCAGCCATGTTCAATGAAATAGCTGAAACACAAAATGTATCTTGACGAACAGCAACTCTCCTGTAAAAACAATTGTAGAAATTTAGCCTGATTTTATATCATGGAAGTGAATAAGTTAATAACATGAAATGATCAAAATGTTTGGATTGCACTATGCAAACTCTGCATTTTAGAAAAGAATTTATACAAAAAACAAAATTTTAAAGAAAAAGTATAACACTGTGAACAGAAAAATTGATAATGATGTGAACAGAAAAACTGCTAATGATGATATAACTTGCAATTGTTTTTCCAGGCTGCATTTATTATCTTCACCAAGTATATAGTTAAGATCTTTTTATTGACTGTATTCACCTACTCAAGGCTATGAGGGTAAGTCAAGTAGGTTACTCATTTTTTAAATTGTTGCTACAACCCTCTCTCAACCTTTTAACTCTAAAACATCAGCCATCATGGCTATTACATCATCTGTGTTTTATTAAACAAAGCCACTGTATTGAGAAACAAGTTGAGACAAGGCATCAAAAATATTGTGGACCTCAATCTTATTTCAATAATGATCCTTTTATTTAAAAATAAAAGCTCTTATCACATTTTTCAAATCATAATTTGAATTTGATGTAATTTATAGTTTTAAATGACATTCATTGACAAAAATAAATTACATCAAAATTTCTTGGAAGTAAAAATAAGAAGTAAAAACAAATTTTAGCTGTAAACATACCCAGTAGAAGTTTGTACAGGTTCAAAAAGAAACATCAATGTTGGTTGATGGTACCCATGAAGAAATTGCAACTCAGTTATGTTCAACAGAGGCTGCTCAAGTGAATGAAGATCAATCATATAACTTGGAAGTACGGATTTAATATGCTCTCTATATAAAATATATACTTTAAATAAACATAATATTATCAAGCAAGTAATTCAATTTTTTTTTTTTTTTATTTATTTTTTTTTAACTCCGAAACACGAACCTTGACGAACAAGGCCGCTGCGCAGAGAAACAAGTTGAGCGCGGTACTACCAGGGATGTGGTGGGGATCAAACTCGGAACCTCTTGCTTATAAAGCGAGTGCTCTACCACTACCACATGTTACTTTGTTACCCCGTGTTACACCACTACCGCATGTTACGCAATTAACTTTAAATAAAAATATTATTATTAAACAAGAAAATTGAAAAAAGTGTAACAACTAGACTGCAACAACAACAAAAAATTATACCCATCACTTAGTTCTTCAGACTCTTCAAGTTTTATATCATGTTTAAAAGGAAGAACAACTAAATGTCGATTATAAATAAGCATACATGCGCATCTTTGCTCAGGATCAACTCTTACTAATGGTAAATAAATATTATGAGAAAGACCACCCTGTAAAGAAAATATTTTTAAATATTAGAACATCTGTAAAAAGGAAAAATAAACCATCTGAAAGGCAAGCATAATTACACGAGAAAAACAGGCAATTAAAAATTTAGTTACCTTAAACTCATCATTTTCAAAGTAATGCATTGAATCTGTTTTCAGGTCATGGCTTAAAGGATCAAATTCTACTATTGAAAGCTAAACAAGTTTAAATTTTTTTTTTAACATTTTTTGGTTGACAAATATTTATTTCATACATTTCCAATGTTAATATTGTTCGTTGAAGAATATTAAAAATATATCTAATATATATGTATAACATAACATACAAGGTGTAATGATGTAACTTGAAAATATATGTATAACATAACATACAAGGTGTAATGGGAGTTCAATAAGTTTGTACGAAAACTTAACTGCAAATTCAAAGGTGTAAAAAGATTTAAAAGCTGTGTGTGAGCTTTAAAATTATGTAAACATGATTCAAAAAATGCTCATATTTTTATTTTTTTTAAATGATTAAAACTGAAGCAATGAAAAATCAAATATATTTTAACAGCAAAAAAAAATTTAAATCACGGAAAATCATGAGGGTGTTCTTAAACTGTTTATAACATAATTAAATGTTATTAGTCTGGAACAAATATTATGAATAAAAAATGTTTAGCTTTTCCTGGTAAAATATTCACCAAGAAAGCTAAAATCATTTTAAAATGTTTAACCAAGATTGAGTCAGGAGTTTCCCAAAGGATGCCAAATGATTGCTGCCTATCTTATATTATTAAGCAGTTAAACAATCTTTCGATGGAAGACCTGATCAAACAAAAGCTAAAATAAAAGCAACTAGAACAAAAAGTTTGAAAATACTGTTTGAAAATACTGTTTGAAAATACTGTTTGAAAATACTGTTTGAAAATACTGTTTGAAAATACTGTTTGAAAATACTGTTTGAAAATACTGTTTGAAAATACTGTTTGAAAATACTGTTTGAAAATACTGTTTGAAAATACTGTTTGAAAATACTGTTTGAAAATACTGTTTGAAAATACTGTTTGAAAATACTGTTTGAAAATACTGTTTGAAAATACTGTTTGAAAATACTGTTTGAAAATACTGTTTGAAAATACTGTTTGAAAATACTGTTTGAAAATACTGTTTGAAAATACTGTTTGAAAATACTGTTTGAAAATACTGTTTGAAAATACTGTTTGAAAATACTGTTTGAAAAGAGATTGCAAATAGTTAATGGATAATGAAAGTTAAGTTACATAAATGCCTTTCTGAACTTGATAAAGCAACGATACAGGGTTTAATAGAAGATGTTAGAAAAATAATTATTTTATAAAACATAATAATATTATTAAAACTAGAAAAAAAACTGCGTTTACTCAGACTCTTAACTGAGTTAAATTTTTATGAAAAAAACAAGTAACATTCTTTTGAAGTGCAAACTTAGTGAACACCTGTTATATGTTTACGCATAAATATTTGTATAACCTTACATGTGATACATACATACACACCTTGAGATGTGTATATACAAATATAAATATATGTATAATATTACATACAAGATGTATATATATATATATACATACATATATATATATATATATATATATATATATATATATATATATATATATATATATATATATATATATATACATATATATATACATAAATATATGTATAACATTAAACCAAACATCATTGATGACACTATACTGCAGGGACTTCAGTACTGAAATAATCTTAGGGGTTTCAGTGAGCTATACATAAAACTGTTATGAAATTGTATCAACTGCAAACAATTTTCAAAAAAATTTCAACATTAATTGAAATGCTTTTTATAGACCAATCAGAATGTTTAATTACCATTTAACTCGCGCTAATGAAGCACAAAATGTTGTGATATGGTCTCAACTTTCTAAACTTATCTGCTATTGATCTGAAAGTCCTTCAAACTCTTTTCTTATCCATTGGCCTATCACAACAGCAGCAAGAGAATTTTCCACCTTGACTCTTCATTTTAGAAAAAACTTTTAGGTATTGCTTACTTAAAATTGCATCCTAATTCAAGATAACAAAATAGAGTACTTACAAATAATCCAAAGATTATTTTGATGTGATTGAGGTCAGAGGCTAACTTCAATTGATTGAATTGAAGGATTTTTTAGATTGCAATGATTTTATTCTACATTTCAAACTATGCCTAATATGATCACTTTGCTGACACAAATATGCTCTTCTGGATCCTTGATTAAAACGCGATGCTAATGAATCAAACATGTTCATGACACTCTTTAGAATGTTATGAACATTCCCATAAATCCTTGTCCTGTCAATGATAGTTTTGATAAATTCCAATTTTCCTGGTAGTACCCATTAAACTGATAATGAAAAACCGTTCAGTAAATATTTTAATGTTTTTATTGAATTAACAACCGAATAGTGTGCCAATGGCATCTTTTTAGTTAGTTATTAATGTTATTGAGCCTTTAGCCATCTTATTTAACGTGCTACTATTGTTTAAACTTTAGCACTGTTGGCAGAATTCGTAGCTTTTTGTTTTTATTCAGAGTATCAACATTTTCTTTCTCAAATTTACTTAATTTACATAATTTATATAGCTGTATTTGACAACATTAAATATGGATTTAAAAAATATTTTTTTTTATTCCATGTATGAACTTTTCTGTTGCTAATTTTACACAGCATTTGTTGTTATCGTGACAATTTTTTAAGGCAAACAACACTTTCTGCGTGTTTTACACAAATTTAAACTTCCAGGTTTAAATTTAAATTTCCAGGATGCTTTTAAGCTGCAAAATTATAAGATCCATTTCAATAACTTTCTGTTGGTCATTTTTCAGGTCTTGTTTTGACTTTAATTGTGTAAAGTTATTTTTTTGAATTGTTATAACAATTTGTATAACAAACAAAATTAATTTGCTATATAACTATAACTATGCAAAAACTTTCTTCTGTTCTTTAAACATTCTTAAATAATAGTAAAATGTCAAAATTATAAGAAATAAAACAAATAAAAAAAGATTCGAAAATTTCATAACACTTTAATAATTTTGCTAAAAATTTTGAAAAAAAAAGAAAGAAAAGAACACACATTTTGAAAAAAATCTTGAAATACTGTTTGTTGTCATAGTAAATGTTCTTTATACCTAGATACTGCCACAAAACTCAAAAAATATCCTGAAAAATTCTGATTATTATCTGATGTCGTGCTTAAGAAAAGACTCAATTTCATCCATTATAAAATAATAACAAATAAACTGAAATCGAAAAGAAAAAAAGAAAAAAATATATAAGCACAAAATATCAATTATATAAGTGCAAAAAAAAATTAGACTAAATTAAACTAAACCTTTGCATGTTTAAATGCCAGTAGCAAAGAATCACGAACATTACTTCCAAGTCGAACAACTTGCATGTTGATTATGTTTCCATACAATGTAAAGGAAGCAAGAAGTTCTAATCTTCGTTTCCCAACGCTATCTGCTGATCAAAATTTAACAATAAGAATAACTAAAATTAAAATTCATAAATAAAAATGTCACAACTATGCAATTTGTAATCCTATAACACACCTATTTTAGAACTTTGGTCTCCATCAGAAACCTGAATAAAAAAATAGCTTCAATAAATTAAACTTCTATAAAACTTTTATTTAGTTATTTGCTGTTATTATGTACAAAATATCATTCATAGCAAGTACATAATATACAACATAAAGTAGTAAAATAAAAGTGAAAAAACCATTTAATTATATTAAATATTTCAAATAAAACAATAATTACTGTTATTTAACAATAAAATAAACAACATATTAAATAACAATTATATATAAAAATATTAAACTATATTAAAAAACAATTATAACTATAGTAGTGATGTCATTTTTACAAATGATAACAAATGATATGTAATTATGATATAGGTAAAATTTTCAGAAAGAAATTTTGTGTTCATGTTATACTTACAGGTGGTTGCACCCCAAAAATCATGTGAAAGTAAGAGTGCCTAGAAATTTATTCTAGACACAAATAATATTTTTTTAGTTATTATTATTGAAAGATAAGCCTAAATAGGGTTCGTCCTGATAGGTATGGTTTATTATATTGTGCATGTGTTCTTTTGCTAGAATGTTAAAGTTGACCAAAAAACACATTAACTAAATTGGCTATAATTTCTTAACTGTTAAGAATTATAACCTAATTTTTTGAAGAAGATTGTTATAAAAAATTGCTGTTAGGATGCTTGGATTATTGCTAACTTATATTTTGAGGAACACTTCAAATGTACTACAAAACCACATCATATGCACCCCAAAAACCATGTTGGTTTTTTGATGATTTTGAAAAAGATTTGAAATAATTCAATAAAATATTTATATAGTTTACTCTGAGTTTCTATTTGTCATAAAAAAGTTTAAGTTTACATTAAAAGCAATTACGTATAAATAAAGTAAGAAATCTTAGTACAAAAGCTGATGCCACAGTCACCAGAAAACATACTAATGAAAGAAATAAGCAACTAGAAGCTGCAATAAATTGGTGCAAAGAAATAAATGGAAGGGGACAAACAGCAGTATGACAGTAAAGACTGGTACGTTTCCTCTTATTAAAGATAGAGACAATAAACAGATGGAAAAGTGACTAATGGACAAGAAAGAAATTATTGTACTATACTTATAGAAGATGAAGAGATATGTATTGTTCGTTTTATAAAAAACAAGAACAGGTCTTTACAAGCAATTAATAAACAGGAAGTAACCAAGTTAATTCTAATTATGCTACCTATTAGACATCAAACTAATACAATAATGAAAAGTTGAGGGAAGTTTCACAAATAATCATTAAACGCTCAAACTGCACTGGAAAAAGGAAAGTTGAAATAAAATCATCTAACCTACAATGATCCTATAAAATCTAAATAGGGTAATCAGAATCATCTTTATATTTAAATATGCAACTAGTATCAGCAGTCCATTCCAAACCTCTGCTTCAATTTTCTCTTTATTAATCATAATACAAACTTCTATTAGTTCTCAAGCAAGGGAATCTGAAATATATTATTACATCGAAATAAGTATAGTTATGGAAATAAGTATAGTTAAGTTATGATCTTTCTTGGAAACCATAAAATGGCATTTAATTATATAGGTATTAGCTTGAAAATTTTTATAAATAAGTATCAATGTACTTTTATACTTACAAAGTAGATACTTGAAAACTGTAAAGAAAATCTTAACCAAAACAAATGCTTAATTTTAGGAGATTTTCCTGAAAATTATCAATATGTTGTTCAGAATGAGGTTCAATGTTATCACTGGAGAAAAAGTCAATGTTCACTTTTTATAATTGCACTTTATTTTATAAAGAAGAAAGTTCTCAAACATATATCTTTTTTTACCTTTTAGAAGATGTTGATCATGACACAGGATTTATTAACAAGACTCAGGAAGATATAACTAGATATATCAAAAAAAGTCTACCTGATGTATCAAGTGTGAAATACTTTTCCGATGGTTGTGCAGTGCTATTTAAAAATTTTAAAAACTTTACTAATCTTTGTCGTCACGGTAAAGACTTTGATTTAATTGCTGAATGGGTATTTTTTACTACCAGTCATATGGTAAATCCCCTGTGATGGTATTGGTGGGACTATTAAAAAAGTAGTATCTCAAGAAAGTCTAAAACAAATAACTACTGGGCATATTTTAGATGTTAATTTAATGTATTAATTTTATAAAGCCAAGATAAATGGACTTTGTTTTCTTATTTTCTAAAGTAAAAAATAAATTATTTTCTAAAGATGAGATTGACCAAACAAGAACACAATTAGAAAAAAGATATTTAGGTGGAAAACAGTTCCTGACACAAGGATGTATTATCGTTTTATTCCAATTGCTTCAAACACTATAAGTTATAAAAAAACAATATTGATACATATTTTACAATATATTGAAATATTTGATATCATTCCAAAAAACAAACATAATAAAGAGATTTCATTAAACATAAAAAAATGGATTATATTGCATGTTCTTATGACGGATTTTGGTCGGTAGGGATGGTTGAAGATGTAAGTGAGCTTGATATAAAAGTCAGATTCATGCATCCACATGGATCAGGTCAAAACTTCTTTTGGCTTCTTCAATGAGAAATGACGAGTGTTGGGTGTTCAATTCAGAAGTTATATGCCTAATTTCTATGCCCACAACAATATCAGGTCGTACGTACAACATGATTCTGATTTAGATTTGGAGAATATAAGCAGTTGGTTACAAAAAAAAATTAAATACATTTAAAAAATTTTCTTGTAATTTTATTTACCTATTTTGCATTTAGAATTTGTCTTTCTTTTTTTTCCTTTTTTTTTAATCCTTGGATGGAAGGCTGAGAAGGAGGGGGATTTAAATAAATCCCACTGTCCACCTTATTATGTCAATGACTATATTAGTCTTAAACTACTAAATAATACCATAAAGATGTTGATTGTTAAAATAATGTAAAAAACATTTCAATAATTTTGGTTTTAAAATTTACGATTTTTAAAATCATGAAAAAGATCTGAGTTTTGAGTGCTTACTTTAAAATAAGAGGTAAGTTTTTATTGATTTGAAATAATGAAAATAAATTGTTTCTCAAACTTAAACTAAAAAAATTTATGTTTTTAAACTGAATTTTCATAACTATTTATTATTAATTCATTTTATGTATTAAAAAAATGCAGGGAGATTGGGGGGGCAGAGTTGGTCAGAGGCTCCTAGCCCTTCCTTGGCCTATGACTATAAATGCCCTAAACTAGTTAATAAATAACACTATTTGATGTTTTATTCAAAAAAATGTTAAAAAAAAAATTTAATTGCTTTTGTTACAAAATTTAAATTTATCTAAAAAGATTTTGATCAAGTATTAGAGAGACAATTGATGACTCTAATTTTTTTCAGTAGACCCAGGGGCGTTGCGTGAGAAAATTCCAGGGGGGGAGGAGGGTTAAAAGACCTTGTTTTTCCCAACTGCTTCACATAGTTTTCACAACTATTTTTTATAATTCAAGAATTCAAGAAATCAATTTCTGTCCTATTTACAAAATCTACTGATTGTTTTACTACACTGCACTCACTCTCATGAATTGCCAATTATCAGTATTTATTAACTTCTATTAACAAAACATGGCTTCCTTTACATATATACAAAATATTCAATTCAAAAAACGTCTAAAAGTTTTATCCATTCATAGTGAAATTGTATCAGTCCAAAAAAACACAATTTACAAATCCAATAAACTTTACAAACCATTCTGGCAGCATATATAGCAGTTTAAAATTACGGAAATGGATACAAAGGAATATGGAAAATATTATTTTATTACAAGACTTATACGCACAATATTTTATCATCAGTCTATCATTTTTTGTCTACTGTTTGATTTTAATATGACGTTTCTTCAATTGAACCCACCGTTTAACAAGATGTTCGGGGTTAACTCCTTTACAAAGTTCTTTTTCGCACTTCAGTAGCATAAGACTATCCAATCTCTTGTCACTCATTGTTGTTCTCAGATGTGATTTTACAATCTTGAGTTGGCTGAAAGAACGCTCATTTGATGCTACACCATAAGCAGCTGTGATTACAAAAATGCATAGTTTATGGGCTTGTTTCAGTATATCCTTTAACTTCACAACATGGTACAAAATGTCTTTCAGCGTCTTGGCTAGTATTCTTGATGACTTAAAATCTTCATCACCTTCTTAATCTATGGTGTCGTTCGTAATCGTTTTCTGCATCAATGTGTAATTTCCTAGAAAATATTACTGCACTTTCAATCAAATTATTTATGGCATCTGTATCATTACTGATATTTTGTATGTACTTGGCAGTACTTTCAATTACATTAATACTGTCAATGACATTGAAGTTTGGACTTTCTAACATTTCTGTTAATACTTTTATCTTCTCAATGATATTCTTCATGAAGAAAAGAGTACTAATGAAATCAAAAGTTGTTACTTTTTTCAGAAGTCCCATTGCCTTAGTTCTCGTGTTAGTATCAAAAATCTTATTATTTTAGATGATCTGAAGAAGATCAATAACCTTTTCTAAACACTGATTTAAAGCCTTAACAGATTTTGCTCGTGCGGTCCATTTTGTTCTAGACAGGTTTACAAGCTGTATTGCACAGTCAATGTCTTCAAGTTTTTCTTTTAAATGACTAAATCTTTTTGTGCTTGATGTGAAGAAAACATGCAACTGTTCGAGGACATTAAACAATTCTCGTATTAAAGTATTAACATTGCAGGCATGTTCAAGAGCAGTGTTTGTTCTGTGGTCTTGGCAAGGTATGTAGGGTACATTATAGCCAACTTCTTCTGATATATACTTTTGTACTCCTTTAAATTATCCAGACATTGAATTAGCGTAGTCATACGACTGAAAAGCCATTTTGATGTGTCAATGCCTTCTTTATGTAAAGAAGATAAAATTAGTTCAACCATCCCTTTTCCAGTCTTATCAGTGCATTCGATGGATTTCAAAAGCCTTTCCTGAATCTCACCGTTTTCACTGGTTGTTCTCACAGCTATACTCATTATGTCCTTATGTGACATATTGGGAGTAGTGTCGTCCATCATGGAAAAAAATTGGAGCTGTTAATTTCATCAATGATCTTACTCTTTAATTCAGTTGCAATTAAACTAATCATTTCATTTTGAGACGATGGACTCGTGTATGTAACTCTATTTGGACGAAGGGCTCTATCTTTAATCCAGGCTTTTAGTGTGGGATTGTGGCGAGAGATTAGATTCACAACTGCAACAAAGTTACTTTGATTAGCACTGTCTGATTCCCTAAACGCTAGCCCTTGGCATCCCAAAGTCTTGCATTTATCGATAAGAATTTCGACAGTTTTTCAATTCTGCACCTCTATTTTTTGCTCTTCTATTAGAGCAAGTCTATTGGATTTTTGAACTTGTGTCCTGTTCAAATTTTTTATCAGAAGATGTTGTTTCTTCTTCTACGGATATACCACACGTTGAAGTTGATGTTTCAATTATTATCAAGTCTAACTTTGTATGCTCACTACTTTGTATTTCATCACCCACTTCGACATCGTTACTAGCATTCGAAGGTTCTATTTTTCGTTTTTTTTGAAGCTAAGAAGGCTATAAAAGAATTCTCTGGGGCTCCCACTGTTTTTATATGAGCCTTTCTACCAAACCACCATGAACGGATCTTTCATGACTGGTTTTATAGTCGTTATTAAATACTGCTTTGCATACGCAACATAATAATATATATCTTTTGCTTTTCATAGTTAGTGCTGGAAAACAAATGCAGATGCTATAATTTACCGTAATTTTTAAATGATTTAATGTTTATAAAAGTTATTACTCTTAATAAATGTGTTAAGATATAAGAGTCTTATCATAGTAGAATAAGACTAATAATCCTATTATATATTCTTATTAGGCCTATTACTCCTGCAAACCTAATTCTGATCCTACTTTAGTATACTGATAATTGGAAGTAATAATAGGCACAAAACGTTCATATCAGAGTTTAGCATTTATTTTCTTATACTTCCTGATAAAAGCTTTATATAAAATTACTATATTAAAAAACTAATCATATCATTTTAAATGCTTTTATACAATTTTTATCATATCTTTTATCATATCTTTTATACAAAGACAGAAATGTTAAAATCAATTCATGGAAATAAATATTCACGTTTCAAAGTAGAAAGTATGAAAAAAAATGAATAACTGCTTTTAGTCAAACATAAACTTGCAGCTGCCATTTTTATTGTTGATAACAAAAAAAAACTTGAAGCTGTGGAATAGAGCCTTAAGCCGTTTAATAAACGTAAAGTTTATTTGTCCAAGTCAAAAAAGAATTAGATCTTTGATGGATTTTCGTAAAAATTTTGATTTAATCTAACTAGAAAATATTTTTTATCACCGATTTCCCAACTGCCCAAACTCGTGGCAAGGAAATTCCCAACTTTTCTATTTTTTAGATTCTGGGAGGGGGAGACTCCCCCCCCCTACCCCCTCCAAGGCGACGCCCCTGAGTAGACCTAAGATAAAATATTGATATACAATTAAACTTTTAACTCAGGATTTTTGTTGAATGAGCCACATCTCTTCATTTTACCTCCAAAAATCA
This sequence comes from Hydra vulgaris, assembly GCF_038396675.1. NCBI lineage: Eukaryota > Metazoa > Cnidaria > Hydrozoa > Anthoathecata > Hydridae > Hydra > Hydra vulgaris. The sequence goes on along the minus strand of NC_088934.1, from coordinate 28,771,573 downwards.
TTATTTACAAGTTAATAATTTTGAACAAAATTGGATAAACAAGGCATTTCCTGAGACAATCGAATCTTGAGAGTGCTATTTTTTAATTCCTCAAGTAAAAATCTAATGATATACCAAATTTTTGAAAATTTCACCAAGTCATTATGAAGATACTATATGTTAAAGTTGCTTTGTAGTTGCTTCAGATAATCACTAAAATGCCATAATCACTAAAAGTCAGCATTATTTCAACTGACATATCTCTGGGACCAATGTGTATTTTTAATAGGGGTATAACGGAGTATAACAAAGGGTGTATTGGAGGTATGACAAAAGTTTCAAATTTACTTTATTGAAATCAAATATAATAACATATTACAGTTGCTTTGATAGGTTGGATTGGTTTCGATTGATTTTCTTAAGTTCTGACTAATTCAAATTGGAAGTTTTTTAATAAACTGATAACACTGATAAACAAATAAAATTTTATTGTGCATATCTTGTTAACTAGGTGGTTTTTTAAAACAAATTAAATATGCTGATTTCAAATATGCAAACCATTTTTCACTATCACGTCAAGTTGTAAAGATATTTGGGTTCAAATCTTTAGTATTTAAGGTAAAGTCCCTAATATTGTCGAAAAAAAAGTTATTCAAAAGTATGTCAACCTGGGTCTCAAAAGAAGCGTATTTTCAAAGATTTTTTCAAGATTTTAAAAATGTTATTCATTTGTAATAAAAATATTTTTTGTATTATTGCTGAATATCATTCTGTTGAAATTTTTTTAAGAGTCTTTATCATTTTTTCACATATCTTTTTTGTCAATAAATTTTAAGAAAAAATATTTATGTTTTCTATAATCTCTATGAAAATACGCTTCTTTTGAGACCCAGGTTGACATACTTTTGAATAACTTTTTTTTCAACAATATTAGGGACTTTACCTTAAATACTAAAGATTTGAACCCAAATATCTTTACAACTTGACGTGATGGTGAAAAATGGTTTGCATATTTAAAATCAGCATATTTAATTTGTTTTAAAAAACCACCTAGTTAACAAGATATGCACAATAAAATTTTATTTGTTTATCAGTGTAATTTAAATTGGAAGTTATAACGAAGGCAAAATGTGAAAACACAGTATATTACATCAAACTTAAGAGTTTTGATTCAAGACAACTTTATTTTGGTATTAAAAAGTTAAACTAAAACATTTATTAAAATTTGCTTATCTGATTTGAAAGTCTTAGTTTAAACCTCCGGCTCCAATAAACCTCTGTCACACATCTGATACACCTTCGTTACATCCCTAATTTTACACTAAAACTTTTGCAGTTATTATTTTTTTAATATGGGCTGCAAGTGAGGTAACATTGAACAAATTCTGAGACGTAAGGGTGTCAAAAATATTTGTTTTTTGGGATGATTTCATATGGAATTACCCTATTATCAGATGGATATAGATCAAGACTAGACTTTGATGCTTTGTCTTTTCTTGAGTTAAAAAAAATTTGTATCTGTCACACCACTGGACACATCAGGAGTTACTCAACTTCTTGATCAAGTAAATAAGAATGTTCATAGCTAGTATTGTAAAGAAAAAGACTCTATATTTTGAGATATCTTTTCCTTAAACAAAGAAGCTTTTATGTTAGTTCTAGTCAATTTATGGGACAAATGGACAACCAAAGAAACTATTATAAAAGCTATTCAGAATGGTTGGTGTTAATAGTGTTAAATTTATGCAAAAAGATAAATTTGAAAGAGCAGAAAACTGTATTGAAGTCCCTTAATTTCTTCACCTGATAAAAGACATGGTTCAGCAAGTTACTGGAAATCAAAGTTCAAAAAAGCTATGGAACTGATCGATGAACTTCATGAAAAAAAGTATCCAACTGGAAGAAATACCAGGTTTTATGACAACCAAATAGGTCAAGCCTAAAATATCAAAAGACATGACACTTGTAACCCAAGTACATGGTTCAATGACAGCAAACAATATACTAACTGTAGTTGAAAACAAAAAAGGTGTAGTTGAAATTAAAAGAAACAAAGAAAAATAAGACACTGCAAAAAAGACAGGAAGTTAAAAATTATGGAGGAAGTTAAAAGCTTATGGCTTAAAGCAGGGTCCAACCTGTCTTAATATTATGAAGTCTGTTTGCAGCAAAGCCAATTGCAAAGTAAATGGACAAAATCCAAAAATGATCTTATTAGCAGGTGCTAGAAAGAAATGATGAAAATATATTATTGAGATATTTGTATAAATTTTGTGCAAGTTTAGTGAAAAAGATTGATTCTGGTTAAATTTTTTTAATACACACCCCAAAAACCACAAGTTGAGTTGTACAAGTTTCCCATCAATTTAAAATGCAAATGGTTTGATTTATGTATAGAGTATAAAGAAGATAAGTGAACTAGATTGGATTTTCAAACTTTTTTGAAAAGACTACTATTTTACAGCAATTATTCTTAAAAAATCTAAAAATGTTTTACAATTTTTTAAATTTAAAATGCTTATAAAATTTTCCTCAATTGTTATCTTTGTTTTCTTTGATTTTAATTGCTGCTGGAACATTAATGTATCAAAAAACTTTTTTTTATGGTTTAAAAACAGATTTAAATTTTTATAGCCATATAACTGACCACACTGTTTTTGGGGTGCCTTAGTTTTTGGGCTGCATTTACTTGTACATTTTTTCAATTGATAATGTATAATATAATAAAACTAAATTAAAACAACTTTGTATGACATTATCATACATTTTATTTGCTATAAACTACATAATAGTAAATGATAAAAGAATACCACCATATCTGCATCACATAATCTGTATACATTAAGGCGCTGTCCCCCAGCTGTTACTAAATTGACTTCTTTGCTATCAAAAAAATAACAACGAACAGCATGATCCACAACAGTTGGTGGGTGAATTTCTTTGAAGATTGAGTGCATGTTATTACAAATTACCTAAAATTAAATTATACATATATATATATATATATATATATATATATATATATATATATATATATATATATATATATATATATATATATATATATATATATATATATATATATATATACATCTATATATGTATATATATACATCTATATATGTATATATACACATCTATATATGTATATATATATATATATATGTATATGTATATATATATATATATGTGTATATATATATATATATGTATATATATGTGTGTGTGTATATATATATATATACAAACATATGTATGTATATATATGTATATATATATATATATACAAACATATGTATGTATATATATATATATATACAAGCATATCTATGTACATATATATATATATACAAACATATGTATGTATATATATGTATATATATATATACAAACATATGTATGTATATATATATATATATATATATATATATATATATATATATATATATATATATATATATATATATATATATATATATATATATATATATATATATATATATATAGATATTTATATATAATACACTAACATAATTGTTAGTGTATTTTACAAATAGAGTGCTCAATGTTCTTAAAGAACAGAGCAATAATAAATTAAATTAAATTGAAAATAAATAAATTAAAGATCATCAGGAAGAGTTCCTCTTCCTGATGATCCAGCAATGGTGAAACTTAAAGTAGAAGATAAAAGTTAGATATGTGTTTTTTACTAATTTATATATATATATATATATATATATATATATATATATATATATATATATATATATATATATAAATTTATATATATATATATATTTGTATGTATATATATATTTATATATATATATATATATATATTTATATATATATATATTTATATATATATGTATATATATATATACATATAAATATATATATTTATATATATATATATATATATATATATATATATACAAATATATATATATATAAATTTATATATATTTATATATATATATATATATATATATATATATATATATATATATATATATATATATATATATATATATATATATATATATATATATATATATATATAGATAGATAGATAGATAGATAGATAGATAGATAGATAGATAGATAGATAGATAGATAGATAGATAGATAGATAGATAGATATAGATATAGATATAGATATAGATATAGATATAGATATAGATATAGATATTTGACTTAGTTACCCAAGTCCTATTTAGACTCATATTTAGACTGAATTAAATTTTTCATAGCATAGACAAGATTATTTACAATTTAAGTTAGAATAAAATCTTCCACTATAAAAAATACTTCATATTTGGTAATTTTCAAATTTCTAATAAAAATGTAACATCTATTATGATAACATTTTAAAACTAGTTTTTTTAATAAAATAGTTATTCTTATTATTCAGTCTTATCCTTAACCTCTGTTAATGCAGTCTTGAGGAGCAATTTTAAATTTTAAAACGCTTTATATTAAAGCGTAAAATTAAATAAAAATAACTAGTAAAAAACAAAAAAATATTAGTAATAATTTAAGGATAACAAGGGAGTAGTAACAATATTTAAAAAAATAGTTTCGTTTTAACTGTTTTTTTATTAAGCTATTGAAAAATGGAATAGTTGGCTAGAAATAAAACTTTATGTAAAATACTTTTTCTTTTTTTCAACCTTAACACGTATGAAACTCATTTATCGATATCAATGGATAAAGCTGAGAGCACGTGTCTTAAAACTTCTTGAAGTCGGATAAATTTATAAGTCCATTAATCTAACTTTTTGACTCACAATAAAACACAATACAACACAATAAAACAAATTGATACTGAGTTATAGATTTAAATTAAAAATATTTTGTTATAATTTGTTATTATTATTATTAACTTTAATCTACAACGGAAAAAACCGTGAAGCTGAGAAAGCCACAATCCCAGCTATTACATATCTAGAATAGACAGTTAATAATATAGAGTTAATAATCTCAAGCGAGAAACTGAAGCATAGTTTTTTTTTGGAAGTAAATTAAAAAATCTGTCAAGCTTTTTTATGAAAGCGTTAATTGTTGAGCACTCTAATCGGCTGCCACACGGTTACATAAAAATGTATAGCACATTAAAAATAAATTCTGGTGCCCAAATGCGATGAGAATTACCCCGAAGATCATCAGCTGGTCCGGGTTGTGCAAGTGCAGGAGCCAGTAATGGTTAAGGCTGTCGACGAGTACCCGCGTACCCGCCCGTAGGTTTCTTCCCGGGTAGCATTTTCAAATGACGGGTAACCGTCATTTTATAAGTTTAAAAAACATTTTATTCATTTTTATACTTTTTTAAAAGTATATGGTTTAAAAACCATTAATCGTAATGTAACAGTTAAACAATATTTTTTCTGGTAGAAGATTTTTAAAAAATTTTAACAAGAAGATCTCGAAGATCTTGTTATTAAAAATTTTAATCGTTACCATTTATTTATCATCGTCAGAATTTCTGAAAACATTTAATATAGCGTTTGGAAAGTTATTTGAGTTTCTGATTAAGATACCTACTTAATAGTACTCAATGATGATTATTATTATTATTGTTTTTATTGTTATTATTATTATTGTTATTATTATTATACAAGGTTTTCCTTTACGCAAAACAGCAATCTATCCAAATTGCTTATTAATGTTTCTCTGGTCAAAATCTTGCGAAACCTGAAAGATGGACGATAAAGTTATGTTATCTTATTAATAACTTACACAAGAATTTACATACATGCAACTTCAGTACTATTAGTATACGCTTTTTTGACTGCTACGTATGTAGTCGATTAACAGCATGCATTTTTGGCTCCCGAAACAGTGGAGACGCTAGTATTGCTAAACCGTAATTTGGACTTAAGTACCTGGACACTTAAAGTAAAACAAAATTTAGAAGAAGAACATTTCTAAATGAGTGACATCATTGAATCAAAAGTTTTTAAAGACTGTTTATAAGAACAACTCTTATAAAATATATTATTTTTTTAACGAGTGCTCGGGTACCTTATCGTTCGTTCGACGGGTACCAAGCAGGCATTTTCACAATTTTCGACTTCCCTAGTAATAGTTACTCGATCCATTCAACATTGCTTATACCGTAATATATCTTGAAATATTGAGTAAGATTGCTTTGGCTCCGTCAACTTTTAAGTGATTGGATACCGAGACGGGATATATATGGGAAAAGTTTTATGGGCAATACTCCAAATGAGGCATAACGTAAGGACAGTAAAGGACGCGGAATATTTTAAGAGTCCAATATTTAAAAATACGTTTAAGAATACCGAAAATAGCATATGAAATTGATTATGAACAACAACATCAAAGTTACGTTCAAAGTTGGTCTCTTTAAGAATGTGAGCAAAGTTTTTTCAATCATTGTTAAGTATTATTGTTTCCCTTTTATCGACATCAGTTTCTTTTTATGTGGAAGGGAATTGGTAGTCTGGGTCACCATAATTCAGCTGCTAGCTTTCCTAGTTCTATAGACCTATTTGAATTGTAATATCTAAGATGCCGTGTTTTCATGTCTTTTATACCAGATATTTGTAAAATCCTAAGAAGAGAAATATAATCTCTCGAAAGGGCTTACAGTGGTTACTTTTATGAAACGTAAAAACCTTATTTAAGATTTATTATTCTATTCTTACTCCTGTATTTTTCATAATAATTTTATAAAAGTAGTGCTTCTTGTTTTGCATATTCTGTTAGGAATAGTGTTAAAGCTGTATAAATTACTGTTAAACGAATGTTAGACTTGATTGTCAGGCTAGTTTATCGTTGCAGATAATCATTACACGTGTTGTGTTATTAATGTGTAAAATAAAATACTATTATTTATAATATGCTGCAATCAATACTTTTCAAGAAAATTTGTTTTTATGATGCTGAAATAAGTGGGCTTTTCATTATATAAATTTATTTGCTTTTGAGTTTCATGCTTGCTTTCCATTAGAAAATATCACTTAAAAAATGCATCGCTAAGTTTAATGTATCATTTTTTAAACAATAAAACTATAGAGTTGTTGAATAAACAGGAAGAATGTTGGCATAACTACGTAAATAAGGAATTAAGTCAGTTAAATCCAGTTAGATATCAGGAACTGCTCAATTTAAAATGCTTTAAATAGCAAAGAAATGCTGATATAAAACTTGAAGCCGCTAAGGTAAAAAACTGTGTTGTGTGTTCTAAGAAAGAAGAAAACTTGTTTTATAGAAAAGGCCTTCGTCTTGTTTGTGTGTCAGAGTTTTTTAATAAGAGTAAAATAAAAGGTTTGTAAATAAACTTATTAGTTTCAAACTGTTATTTTATGTTTGTATAATATTTTACCTTTTTGAAATTTTGGTATGATTATAAGCTTTTGAACAAGTTGATCCTAACCTCCTCAGTCACATAATAAGCTGATCCTAACCTACTTCTTCTGTCACATAATAAGTTGATCCAACCTACTTCTTCTGCCACATGATAAGTTAATCCTAACCTACTTCTTCTGTCGCATAAGTATTGCAGTTTGTTTCTGTTAAATCACAAAGTAAACAAAAGCATTGTAGTTTGTTGCTGTTAAATCTTGAAGTAAACAGACGTTTTCAATTAGGTGAACTGAATGGAATAGAAAATTAATGTCAACTAATGCATATAAATTTTTTTCTTTTTAAAGAACTTAAAATTATTGGACCAACTGAACATAAAACAACTTTTTTGTTGATTAGGATAACTAATTTACAAACAATTATTTTAATTATATGTTACATAATACACAGGCTGGAAAATAAATTTTGAAATATTTTAGATATTTCAAAATTTATTTTTCAGTTTAAAATATTGTCTCAGGCTCGACTTAATCAGAGAACTTTAATAGTAATCAGTTAGACGATTTCAAGAGACCAAATGAAACATTTTGAGAAAAAAAAAGTTTGAGTTAACCGGTGTTTGACTTACTGAGATTTTACTGTAATTTAAATTAAAATAAATTGCTCGATAAAAACAAAGTTAGTTTCTATGTTGTTTACGATTACTATTTTTAACATTCTATTTAACCTATACAACGTGGCGCTAACATACAAACAGGAGTAATTCTAACAACCCCCCCCCCCCTGCGGAACCACATTGTCAGCAATAACTCTAAAGCTCCTAAAAGAGATTGAAAGCAAATTGACATGATGGATACCATAGTCAAAGAATCGAAAAAACCCAAAGTTTGAATAAGTAGATTGACTTCAGTCAATCGGAGCGAACATAGGCAAACTGAAACCAACAGTGTAGTCAATCTCATCAGGGCTGATAATGGCAAAAGCCGGTGCCATTATCAAGAGAAGTGAGCGGGAAAAAGGCTAGGTGCTTTTTTCCCACTCACTTCTCCTGATTTAGCTTGTAGCCCCAACAAAGCAGAACCAATAGTCATCACACTTCCAAACGAAAACAACCGCAACCAAGTACTGAAATATCTAGTATGTTCTTCCGAGTTCCAGAAAACCAAACCAACTATTTTACACTCTTCATCAACCCTGATTTGATAGCAGTCGAAAATAACTTAGCATGGAAATTACGGCAACAACAAATTTAAAAAAATGCATCTTTACTTGTTAGATCAGCAACAGCCGTGGCGCAGTGTATGCAGCCGTATGCAGCTGTATGCAGCCGCAGTATATGCAGCCGTATGTCGCAGTGGCGCAGTGGAAGCGCACTTGCCTCAGAAACGTAAGATCCGTGGTTCAAACCCCACCTCTGGGCTAGTTTTGCGACATCGGTTGGGAAGGAGGAGTGAACTTCCTATTAAATATTCTTCCGCGGTGCTCTGAGATAAGACCGTAAGGACTTTTTGGGACACCTAAAAAAAGTTAAAAAAAAAAATAACAATGCTTGTAATACGAAGCAACAAAATCAAATAAATTTTTAAAACCAGATACCCACTTGGCAATCTATATCTCCAACTAACCATATACTCAGCTGTTAACCATCTCTAGCTACCAAATACACTCCTGTTCTCAACATAACAAAATTGAATGTTCATCAAAAAAAATCAGTACAGGAAGAAGAGTGGCCATCTACTGAAAAAATCTTAAAAGAAAACCATCAAGAAAATGTAGAGCAAATTAAAGTTTCATGACAAATTGATTCTTCTAGACTGTTTCTATCATCATTAAGACCTAAACAACTCAACCCTTGACGAAATAACAAACTCAATCAGCTCTTCCTCAAACAAATGCAGTTTAATTATGTAATCAACCTTACTTGCGTATGGCGACTTTAACTTTAGCAACACTACGTACTCAAATGTCAACGTTGGAGTTGGTATCGTGGCTGTTGATTATGTACAAAACGACTGACTAATAGATAGCGAAAAAGCAAGTTTCAAGATTGTCTTAAGTTATATGACCCAACTCATAACATTTCCTACTTACCGCAGTTTTCTTACCTGTTTAAAACCAAGTACTTTTCCGCAAGCTTTGCTATCACACTCAGCATCATAATCTACCCTTTTAATGGAAGAAAATTTTAATCACTCCCATCGTTAAAAAATCGAGCTCTTCAAACTACTAACCTATTTCATGAACTTCTGTCTCTAGCAAGTTTTGTTCTAGATAGTTTTATAGACGGACACATCACTGGCCACTGGAAAATCCAAGATGGTTTCGATTATTTAATTAAAATTTGTAAGAAGACATACTTATATAGTTTTTTTAATTTTTTTTTACAGAAGAAAATAATCGCAAATATTTAAAAAGTTCTATAAATTTTAGTGACATCTCCTTTGTGAATGTTTTAATGAAGTAACAAGTAGCCGTATGTTCATTGTATGTGGCCTTTAATAAATTGGTGAGTATAATTTTTTGTTTTTTATTATTACCTTTTTATTTAACTTTACTTTAACAGTAAAAAAGTTCCTTGTGGAATTTTTTTAAGAAATTATAAGTTTTGATTAAAAATTAAAAAATTATAATTAAAAAAAGTCCTTCAAGTTTTTCCCTAGCCAACAAAACAAAAAATTCACGGTATACACCCTTGATCCCGTTCCACAATTTCACATAAAATACTCTTAGAATTCTTTATGGGTAGTAGTAACAGTATCAAAAACAGCGAAACTGAGCTAATTCGAAAAGGGACTTATCGGAATAATTTCGAAATTGAGAATAAAATTGAAATTGTGAAAAAAGAAATAGTATCTAAAATCCTAAAAGCAGAAGAAGATCGAAACTAGAAGAAAATGATTAACATCGAAATAATTAAAAATTAAATAATGTCGAAAATTAAAAAAATGGTTAACAATTGAAAATAAATAGGTAGAACAAACAAGGAGTGCTGCTACATCAGTCGTTGATGCAGCACTCCTAGTTTGTTTTATCTATTTGTCTGTTTTTCGATTCTATTCCTAAATCCAAATTTCGATATTTTTCCGTATAGGCATTTTCGACATTATTCCATCTAAATGAATTTCAATTTTTTTTTTTCAAATTAGTTCCTTAAAATTAATTTTCGATAGTATTCGTAATAAAACATTTCGATCGAAAATATTCGATATTAATACGTTTTTCGATATTAATACTGCTTTTCCTTTTTTATGAAGTAACTATTAAATAACTAAGACACTTACAATCATATTTACATATAACGTATATGATCATCTAATTAGAAAATTAGGCGAAATTGTATAACATTTCAACTTATAGGTATAGAATGTTGAGGTCTTTGAATGTTTTTAATTTAAACAAAAAGTTGACCACTGTTTTTAAATTTTAAACGCAATAAAAAAATGTTGCTATTATGTAGTTCTAAAAACAACTTGCTTCACTCTATTTTAAATCATATACGCAATGGTGACGTTTATTGAAATAAGATACTGATCTAGTGACGTCAATTTTCTTATAAAAGAAGTCAAAATTTGGTTGAATGCAATAAAACAGTTTTCTATTTGGTTTATAAACGTTGACTAAATTTCACACAATGAATTCATTAATTGTAATTATTGCAGTCTTTCTTGGACATGTGTATGGAACATTGAGACCATCTGTCATAACAGTAGACTCTTTGAATCTAGAAAAGTATGTAGGAAGATGGTACGAGGTAATCTTTTTTCTATGAAATTGTTTTTGATTGTTTTAGATATTAAAAGAATTAATCCGAAACCATTTGGGCTTTTTAAATCTTTCAAATGGTTTTAACTTTTCTCTCGAAATGCAACTAGAATTTTATATCAAAAGATTTCTAGTAAATTTTTTGCTTTCTTGACTTATGTATTAAGTAGCTATTATATTTAATTATTCAATTTTATCCTTCGTTTTTTACAGATGTATAATAGCCCTGTGCAGCGTTTAACATTTGAAAAAGGTTTGGTATGCACAACAGCGGACTGTAAGCATATTTGTTGTAAAAATATGAATTAAATATGTTAAAATATGTTAAATTATGTATTTAATTGGATGAGAATAAAACAGAAAGACGGAGAAAACATAAAATGAAAAATTTAAATGATTGATTTTAATTTAACTTTTTTTTTTTTAATTTATTTACATTTTTCAGACACTATGCTATCAAACAGTTCTTTAAAAGTATTTTATTCTGGTCGGATGCACACGCCTACAGGTCCAAATGTAAATATTACTGGAACAGCAACAGTTGTAAACATGTCTATTCCTGGCGCTCTTAAAGTTACGTATCCTGATGTCACAAATATCTCTTGTTCAAACAAAACTTGTGCAAATTGTAAGTAAAAAGAATTATAAATAAATGAAAATCTTTTTTTAAAAAAAGCACTCTTTAAAAATAACATAAAACTTTGTATTATTAATGTGCTGTTATTATTTATTCTATGTTATATTTATAATTACTGCTTTTTAGATTTAGTTGTAAAAGTGGGTGACGAAAAATTTGGAGATAAAAAGTTATACGAATACTCAATCATCACTTCCCCTCACAAAACATTAGTATGGATACTGGCACGCGATCCGAAAACTTTCAATTCAGACTTAAAAACCGAAATTACTGAGTTTTTAAAAAATAACGGCTACAATCATTTTTGGAACAAACCCAAACCAGTTTATCATGGGGAAGATTGTGTTTACGTTTGAAACTTTTATACTTAAATACAAACATTAAAATACTTGCTCTTTATGTTAATTCTCTACATTATTTCATTGAAAATATAAATCTTTTTATTTAATTTAAAAGGTTGTTGAAAATGCGTGTAAAATAATAATAGTAAAAAAAAAGTTAATTCTCTACATTATTTTATTGAAAATATAAATATTTTTATTTAATTACAAAAGGTTGTTAAAGTTGCGTCTAAAATAATAACAGTAAAAAAACATTATTATTTGAAGATTGGTAGCAATTAAATAAAAAAAAATATTAGTCTATATTAAAAATTATTAGATCAACCAGTTCATACCAAATTCATAAAAATAAAGAAACTCGTCACACACTAGCTATTTTTCAGAATGGGTCACACAGTAGTTATATTTTATACAGGGGTCACACAGACATTTAGCCTTATAATATAAAAACACAGCTAAAATAAATTCATTAATTACAAATTTAAATAAAAATTAAATTTTAACTACCATTTGAGTATGTGTACCAGTTGGAAACTTTTATCACTAAATGGTGAAAGTTAACAAATTAGAAAAAAAAAAGTTTAATTTTTTTTTTAATGTCTTTTACTTTAAATTAGATGATTTTCAATTGTGGTTTAAATATTAAACAAATACTTAAAAAAAAAAGATAATGCAATTTAAATTAGTTAATAAATTTAATACTTTTTTTAATTAAAAATTTAAGTAGGTTAATATAATGAAAAGCCTTCATTATATCCAGAATTTACCCAACCGTAGCCTAGATCTAAAACTGGAGTTTATAACAACCAGTGAATTTTCTAACAACTTAAGAAAAACATTAAAGTTAAATTCAAACTAGTAAAAAAAAATTGAGTAGAGCTTCCACTGTGAGCAGCTCTGCAACATTAGAAATTAAGTCAACCTGATAAGAAAGTTTGATGTGTGCCACATGTGTGCAACACTTGAATCATGAGATGTCTTATATGTGGGTCATATGGTTATGGCATATATAATACTTAAGTGATATAAGTATAATAGCCACATATGGACTTTATGTGGCTACCAACTAAATGGTGTAAATGCTATAGCCATAAAACACAAACGTTTACGCTAGCCTACAAATCGAATGTGGCTTTCATTTAATGACATATGCAGCTTACATAAAAAATTTTTGTCGCGAAGTTTCCATTCTAAGCAACTCTGCAATGGTTAGTAAAAACAAGGAGTAGTAAAAAATTGTTTGAATGATTACAATGGGTAGACCGGGGCAGGTTTACTATAGCGGCAGGTTGGCCACAACAGCAATCGAGTTTATTGAAAGACTATGTACTTTAAAGAGCTAGGAAGCTTAGTTGTATTTCAACACTTTTTTCAAAAAAAATTATACTAATTGGATTTTTGTAATTAAAAATGTCGGTTTTTTTCAACAATTTTTGGTACATCGAAGTAAATTTTGATCTGTGTCTTAAGCGTCTAAAGATCATTTTAATACACACACACTATCTTATATATATATATATATATATATATATATATATATATATATATATATATATATATACATATATATATATGTATATATATATATGTTTATATATACATATATACATATATATATATGTATATATATATATATATGTATATATATATATATATATACATATATATATATATATATATATATATATATATACATATATATATATATATATATATATATATATATATATATATATATATATATATATATGTATATGTTGTTTTATTGTACCAAGTTATGATGCAAAGTCTCTTGTTCGTTTAAGAGTGATCAATATTAAGTAAATTGTTTACAAAATAGATCAGTATTAATATATAAAGTGTTTGATCATTTGAAAAAATACAATATATATATATATATATATATATATATATATATATATATATATATATATATACATATATATATATATATTCATATATATATATATATATATATATATATATATATATATATATATATATATATATATGTATATATATATATATAAATATATATATATATATATGTATATATATATATATATATATATATATATATATATATACATATATATTTATATGTATATATATATATATATATATATATATATATATACATGTATATATATATATATATATATATATATATATATATATATATATATATATATATATATAAATATATATATATATATATATATATATATATATATATATATATATATATATATATATATATATATATATATATATATATATATATACATTTAGAATTAAATTGTTGAAATTCAAATTCAAATTTATTCTAAATTTAAAGAAATTAAATAACAATAATAATGCGAAAAAAAAGGAAATGGTAAAAAATATGTTCATCCCATTTTATGCCCATGGGTCAACTCACCCCGATAACAGGCACATTGACAAAGCCCTCAAGACCTAACAAAATTATTTATAAATGTGTAGGAAAAATAACTATGAAGTTTTATTAAGTAATTGCAGATTATTTTTCTCATTTTGCACATTTCATGAAACACCCCTAAAACCATTAAATACAAAAAGAAAAAAGTGTAAATAAAGTAAATTTATTCGGTTTTAAATTTATTTCACACTTTAAATTTATTCTACACATTAATAATTATCTTTCAACATTTAATACATTTCCTAGAACTTATTTACTTTTGACTAGAATTAATACTAGACTGAAATGAAAAAAGAAACTCGATTTATTTTTTACTACGCAAGATGTCACAAACAAAATATCAAACTGCATAATAAGTGTTATTGTGTTATCAGTCGTATGCAATCACTGATAACATCATGAAACAATTACTGAAATTCATGAAACAATTGTTTTTTATTGAATTTGCTGTTCAACAGTGTTCGATAGCTAATAAATAACTTTAACGTGTAAAAAAATTTATGTAAAAGAAACGAAACTTTTATGAGAAATGAGGGTGTGTTGGTACAACATTTATTTAATTACAAGTAATGAAGTAAACAGTGCAAAAAGTAAAAATAAGAAAATTTAGCACTGGAAATACAAGTTGAAATCACCCGTATTCCAAACAACAATATATTTTAGTTGCTAGCGTCAACAAAAATATTAATAGTAACCCAATCGAATAAGTTTCACTGTCTAATGTAAATGAAAGAAATTGTGGGGTTGAAATTTGCGTAATTCATAGAAAATTCCGTCAGGGGTTGTCCATAAATTACGCCACGCTAAGTTTATTAAAAATAGACGTAAGTGATCATATTGGTCAATATTACAACCGTTATTATTTTGGGCATTAACTAAAAGTTTAAAGATATTGTAAACATGAGATTGGAATCTAGTTAAGCTTAACGTTTTTTGTTGGTTTTTTAGGTTTTTGCAAATCTACTTGAAAAACTTTAAAAAATTTAGTAAAACCAAACTAACAAAAACAAATAACACAAATGTATTTTATATAAAAAGAAAAAAAGAAAAATAAACTTGTTTACATTTTTTAAATAATAAATTGAATATGACCGTGTTTATTAAATACAACGTTAATAAATATAATATAAAATTACAAACTTAAAAAATAATCTTGAAGACACTTGATTTCCAGACTTGATGGTTCCTGATTCCAAAACTTTTTCACCAAGCTTAAAGCTTGACTCGCAAGCTGCTACATTGGTTCCGATAATCATCTGTATTGTGCATTTGGTATGTAAACCAATGGTCCACCCATCTGTAAGAGATGAATCTACAAACGTCGAGTAGTGGTTCGTTTCTCTCGGGCAGAAAAACAAATGCCAAAAGAGCTAGTATTACTCGGGAATTCCATCTTTTCTGAAAATTCTCTTCAGAAAATTTTCTAAAAATTCTCTTTAGGAAATGCACCAAACTCTTTTAAAAAGCGGAATACCCGAGTTAAATGAAATAGAAAATTCATATCATCACATCATTCTGGTATTTCGGTAATCACTTCTCTACCATTCATAAAATTCTTCCTGAACTGTTTGTAGTTCCTTACAAGTTCTTGGATAAATGGATATTCGATGTTGGGCGACTTGTTATTTTCTCCAAGTTCTTCATCCATTACTACGCGAAGGACTCGGTCAAGAACATGATGTTGACAATGGAAGGACTACCAATGAATGGTAGTTCTTTCTGTTTCTTTTCAGTAAAACAGAGCCATTCGCCATTTTTTAATGTTATATCGAAAACTTTATTTAATGAATCGTATTTTCTTTGTTTTACACATTTCCTTTGTGTTCAGCACTTGATCCAGTTATGCCTGCACAACCTGAATTGATAAATGTGGAAAATTTAATTTCTTTTTCCATAAATTTGTTACTTTGTTCTCAATTTGCTTTATGTGTTCTTGTCTCCCTTTTTAAGGCTTATACCACGACCAGATAGCAACCAAAAATTTGCATTTTTAATGGTATCCTACTTTTATCTTTCTGTGATTATTTTTCTAGTGGAACAATTCTTCTTTTCCTATTTGAATTATAAAATTATGCAAGATTCTTCATCCAGATCACCTTGTTTCTTTTAGTAGATATTATATTAGGGATCACCAGTTACAATATACGGTATACTAACTTTATGGTAAACTTTGGTAAACTATGGTATACAAAAAGTTGGTCTAACGTTTATTATACCAATTTACTTTTATTTGTGAATTACTTTTGGACTGACTTGGTAAATCAACAAGTTGATAAAATATTTTTTATCCTATTCTCAACTAGACTTTTATTCATCGATAAACTTTAAGTTGCATAGTATTATCTCTCAGCGTTCAAAAATTATGACCATATAAAGTTTAAAGCTCCTCAAATTGAGGGGGTTACACATTTTATACAGTCATAATTTTTGTACGCTGAGAGATAATACTATGAAACTTAATATTTATTGATGTATATAAGTTTAGTTGAGAATAGTGCAAAAAGTGTTTTATCAACATGTTGTCCTCACGTTTGCGGTGGGGGAGGGGTGGTGAAATTGTATGGCTTTTTTGTTCCCAGCTTCCAATCACTGCATTTTTTTGCAAAGCATCATTATTCAACATAATTATAAACATACAAATGTTTTGAGTTTGCTCCATGTCTGGAAGTTAGCTATTTCAAACACCAAAAAACGCTGGATCCGTCACAGTTTATCAATTAAATTGATTATACTATATTTTTGTATGACTTATCACGATTTAAGTGTTTTTATTTTTGATTTAATTTTTTAATATGACAAGATAACAATCCATAATCAATTGGTTGCTGATTTTGATCAAAGACTTTAACTTTTTTATTTATGTAGTAAGAATGTGTAACCAATGGTATAATAATATAATATAACACACAACATAAACATAAAATAAAAATTTTACACACTTGCATAACGCTTACGTCAAATAAAAAAATTTATTTACGGTATACTTTAAAGTATACTTTACTCTATACTATACGGTAAACTGGTACTATATACTATATTATAATAATAAATACAAATAAATTTTTACTATACCGAATACTAGTAATCCCTATTAGTTTCTTTAGTTTAAACTTGTTTCACTAGATGTGCATAATCAAAAACTCCTAAAAACTTTGCTCAGTTAATCAAATTAAAAGTATTGTACTTGTACCACAAGTATTATTGAATATTATCTTTCCTCTCTGTTTTTTAAACGTTTTATAAAGAATTTTATTTAACTAAATATCTATTCATCTTGCTGTTAATAGTATACTTTACAAGAATCGATACGGCTTCAAAAGAAATAACTCAATTGACATGCAATAATTCATCTTACTCGAAGTATAAATGATTTATTTGAAGTCAAGGTAGACATCTTTGGGGCTGTCCATTAATTACGTCAACAAATTAGGGGGAGGGGTCTGGAAATTTTTGACACGGGAAGGGGGGGGGGTCAAGAAAAGGTGACGTCAACGAAGTTACTTTTTTAAATAAATTTAGTTACTTCTTTACTAGTCATGCATACTTAATTAGTTACTAGTCATGCATACTGGCCAAATAAAAAGGTATCAAAATGAGACTATTTCATGCCAAGATCAGACGGCCTGCCACTTGTAATCGAATTTGCTTATTTAGAGAGAGATCTTGGAGTTCTTATCTCAAATGATCTTAAATGTAATGCTCAAGTTTTAGCAGCTGCGGTGAACGCTAACCGCTCCTTAAAGAGACTGAAAAAAAACTTTTTGCAACCGTAGTTTTTCACTGTAGAAAAAAGTGTACACCCCATATGTTCGTCCTCACCTAGATTACGCTATCCAAGCGTAGTCACCTTACCAACGGGCAAATATAGAAGCCTTAGAAAAAGTTTAAAACCATGCTTCAAAAACCATTTCAGGGATTAAGCATCGCACCGCCTAGCAACGAAGAGTCATGTTAAGTCTTACTTGAAGAAAGAAGAATAAGAGGTGATTTAATTCTGATGTTCAAGCTCATGCGTGGATTTGATGAAATAAACTTTAATGTATTATTCAATCGTCCTTCGTCTTTAAAGTATATTATGCTTGGTCATAATCAAAGACTTGCACAGCAAAGAGTACTCAATTGCATGCCAAGAGAGAAATTCTTCACGAACCGTGTTGTGTTGCAATGGAATACCCTGCCGCCAATAGTAATTGACGCGACTTGCGTCAACATTTTCAAAAATCGGCAAGATGAACATTTAAGTTAGTTAAAAGAGAATTTTTAAACGATAACTGGAAGTAAACTCCACATATGTTTCCAGTATTCTATAATGTTCTTAAAGTATGGTACTTGTGTCGCAGATGTGCACAAGTATCTTAAGATTGTTAGTATAGAGATGCCTGATGCAGCACACCTTTGTTGGTAATTTAAACATTACGAACATTTATGATTTTTCAAAAGTCTATACATTTATTACGGGTTGTTGCAAATATTTTAAATCATTGACGACTAAAATAAACTAAACTAAATAAGAAAACTTGGCAGCGTTTATAGTCTTGTGTTACATACTCATCCTACATTTTACTATTTTAATGACACTATCTATTTCTACTTTTTTTAAACCGTGTTGCGCTTTAAAAATACCTGACACATACAGAACTAAATAAGCACACGCAAGATGTTTATGCGAAACACTATTATTTTTTCAAAGTTTGTGTTTGTTGGCCTGTTGTAAAAACAAATAAAGATTTATGTAAGTACATAATCTACATTATATTAATTAAATGTTTATACTAGAATCGGCAACCTGCTACTCGCAGGCAGGCTGGAGAGCTCCATTATAACATTAAAATTTTAACATCAAATGTTTATAGTAACCTACCCTAGGTTACTATAAACATTTGATGTTAAAATTTTAATGTTATAATGGAGCTCTCCAGCTCCATGCACAAATACTATTATAATATTGAAAACAAGATGTAGCTCTTTAAAAACTGTAGTAGGTCTTTAAAAACTGTAACATTTTTATAAATTATGTATATATATATTTCATAACTTACAGATTAATTATATATTTTTTTTAAGTTTGCAATTATTAATCGTAATATAACAACTTAAAAATATAAACTTGTTTTGTGAAAGAAGATCTTGAAGATCTCATCAAAAATTTTAATAGTTATGACTTCTTTATCATAGTATGAATTTCGGAAAACATCGAGGACTTGCAGTTCTTCGATAGGGTTAAGTGAATTTAATTTTTTACCTTCTATCATGCACTGAAAAAAGTTTAAACCAATAGTTTTGCATGTAGTAATCACTTACACTCATATTCACTTTTTGTTCAGAGCAAGCCTTTGTAATTTTAAATGGTTATATATATTTAAAAAATGTTTAGAAGTTAAAAGTTGAATTAAGTGTTTTTTCTAAACATTTTACTTTTAAGCACTTTTTCTTGTAAACTAGGCTTTACTACTTTATGTATTGCTTTTAAATAGTAGTATTAATATTTAATTTAGTATTAATATTTAAAAATGTTTTTTTTTTTCATACTTTTTTAATTTTGCATAAGAAGGAGGGGGGGGGGGGTAAATTAAGCGTTGACGTATTTTTATAGGGAGACAATTTAATTTTGTAGTTTGACAAGTCGTTGACAAGGGGGAGGGAGGGAGGTGAAAATTGCCAAAACACTGTTAACGTAATAAATGGACAGCCCCTTTATAGATTTATATAAAGCTTATAACACTATTAATTATAAAATATTGTTAAAAAAAAACTCAAATAATACGGTAAAAACTTAAATATTACGGTACAAACATTAAATATTTCGGTATTATTAAAAGAGTTTAATGTTACTTAAATGCTATTTAACATATTGCAAATAATTTGTTCACGTCGAAGGGTCTTCTTCACATAATTTTTTAAATATAACTTGTGGAGTTCCACAAGAATCAATTCTAGGACCCTTCACATTTTTAATTTATGTTAATGATCATTACAAAGTTTCAAAAATAATAACACTTATGTTTGCTTATGATTCACACTTATTTATATCTAATTATAATACCGATAAACTTTTTTATGATATGAACGTTGAGTTATCAAAAATCTCTGACTGGTTCGAATCATATAAACTTTAACTTGATATTGATAAAATTAAATGGACTCTCTTCCATTTACGTTTTTTGAAAAATTTACATTCAAATGATATGCCACTTTCTTATGAACAATCAAATAAAAAGAGTAATTTCCACAAACTTTTTAGGTATCATTGTAGATGAAAATCTGTTGTGGAAGATTCACATCGGACGCTTATGCAACAAAATTGCAAAAAGTATTGGAGTTTTATATAAAGCAAGATGCGCTTTAAACATCTTTATACACTGTCATATTAATTATATTGAAATATTGCTTGAGGTAGTACCCACAAAAGTAAATTAAAGCCATTTTGTTGTCAATAGAAGCATATTGCACGTCTTATAAACTTCAAAAATCGTTTTGATTTATATTCTTTAAATTAAAAAAATGTATTTATTCTTTAGGAAACTATAATTTTGTTAAACAACCATTCCTCCAAAGAAACTTTGGTAAATCTTGCATTTTCAATCAAAGATTATTTATGAAACCAAATAATTTTTGAAAAATTTTGATTTTTTTCTATTTGTTCAAAAGAAAATTAAAAGAAGTAGTTTTTTCAATTGAAAATATACTAATAAACTTTTAAAACAAAAAAAGCGCAAAGTTTTGGTAGCTTGGTTGCCCACACAACGACACAATCTATGGCTCTTTACATTCTTCTGCACAACCTTTTGAACAGTCTAGAAGTTTATTTGTAAATACCTTAATGTAAACATATCTTTATTATATTCGACAAATAAAATTTCAGTAATTATATTTTGGCAAATAAGATTTTATTAATTATATTCGACAAATAAGATTCAGTGAAATTTATTTAAAAAATGCGGTTTGGAAGACTCTGTAGTTCGATTGACGCAAGCAAACACCGTAACAAAAAAAAAGTTTAAATTAATTTAAATGTTTTAAACAGCATTAGGGGAAGAAAAAAAATATCTCAAGAAAAAGAAGACTCAAAGGTTTTAGTCACAGTTACAAGATGTAACAAGGCCATCTGGTCTTTAAAGAAGATTCGGGGTATTTCACAAAACTTGTGTGCACACCGCGTTACATATTGTGTCCTTTGCTAAAATTTAACTTAAATTTGGCTCGAGTAAATCAAAGGTTACCATGGCAATATGTAATATTTTAACTCCGGTCACGGTTAATAAACAAAAGTTAAAGCGCGAATTTCTACAAAATATTTGTATAAGCAAAAACTTATTCATAGAATCATAAAAGTTTAATTTTACCTTACTTTTAAAGTAGCTTTATTTTTTAAGGTGTTTAAGAAGTTAGCTTGCTTTTTGCTATTAAGCAATTAGCTAGCTGACTTAAATAGATAAGTTATGAAAAATGTCAAATCAAGGAGCAGTACTGCAATCATACAATAACGAACTTGTCAAATGTAAGTTAAGCATTTTTTTAAAATAGTTAAAGATTTATAATAAACTGTACTCTATTATATACATAATGCCTAATTAACTATATATTATAACAGATTTCAAATTTTATTTAAAAATCTATTGTTGTTATAACAACATTAAGTATATCAATTCTATATTTTACCCATGGAGCTCTAAAATTTACTAAATAGTTGTTGGTTCTGGAGTAACTCACTTTAATAATAGTTACTTTTAAAGAAAAACATTTTTATAATTTCTTTTTAAATAAAAAAATAAAAAGAATTGGGACATCATAAAGACATGACCTTAATGGGTTTTATTTTAGCGTTAAGATTAGGGCATGGTTTCCAGCCTGCTGAAAAATGCTAAATAAAGTGAAAAATGAATGATTTGTAGCGCTATTGATGCTAGAAAAACTGTAAATCTTTATTGATTATAAATGTTTGTTGTTTTGTAGTTTAATTTGCATCCAATCATTCTATACAGATTCAATGGTTTTTTTAAGATTGTTCTGTTTAAATCTTGGTTTATCTTTTATAGAAAAAATAATTTATATTAATTATTAATTAATATTAAGTTAAATAAAAATTTAAAAAAATTTAAGAAACAGATGTTTTAAAGGAGAGTAGTAAGCAATGATAACTTTAACAATTGGCTAAAGAAAGATCCTAATAATAATAATAAAGTCAGGTGTTTAGTTTGCCACATGTTGATAGAACTCTCTTTAAGTGAATGCTCAGTTATGACAGATCGTGCAAAAAGAGCAATCACAATCAAACATTGAGAAAAGTGAAAGATTTATTGTATAACTGAAAAATATTGATTTTATACCATATATCTTTTTAGATTTGAAATTAATGATTAATGAGTTATTTACAGAAAAACAAAAGTTGTTGGTCTCCTGTGTCATAAAAATAGATGCTACAAGGCAGAAATTAGCAGACCGCTTAAGACTGGGGATTGTGGGTTTTCTTAATATTTGAATGATGACTTGTGTTTTAAGTTGTGTTTAGTAGTGTTTAATTATGCTGTAAAGCAAAGTGCTCTTTAAAAAAATAGATGCTGCAAGACAGGAATTATCAGACAACTTAAGAATTCAAATTTACGTTTCCTTGTACAAATGATATGATGATTTTGTTTTTACACTCTGATCTAAAGGAAATGATAATAAAGTTGTTTGAAGTTATAACAAAACCAGATAACTTTAAAAAATGAAGATTCCTTAAAAAATAATAACCTAATAATCTTTTTATCTAATGAAAAACTTAATACAAGATTTATTGTTGCTAAAGAACTAGATTACCTAAAAAAAAAAAAAAACTTAATAACATTGTCTCAAAGAAAAGTGCTCTTGAAGATGGCCAAAGTGATTGTTGTATTATTGTTGAAAAAGTGACAAATCTTCATTAAATTGGAGAATCTCCATTGTTTAAAAATGTGACTTGAGTACTTCATGAATTCAAGGATCCTATTGCCACAATAATAAGACTTATGAAATCAAAGTCATCAGGCAAAAATAAAGTCTATTTATCCAAAGAATTGTCTTGATTTTTATTTTTAATCTATAAACTTGTATCAGCAATTGCATTAAATTATCTTTTGTCATTAGACTAGTTTTGTCACTTGTCTATGTTTTATAAAAAAGAAAAATAATTTAAAAAAAAGATTGCTTTCTGAGCCAAAACCCCTATTTGATGTAGCGGCACTCTCTTGCATGTTTTATCTATTTGTCAGCCGATGTAGCAGCGCTCCTTGCATGTTCTACCCATTTGTTAGTCGATGTAGCAACACTCCTCGCATGCTCTACCTCTTTGCTAGTATTCGATACTATTCCTAAATCCAAATTTCGATATTCCGTATAGGCATTTTCGACATTATTCCTTCTGAAAAAAATTTTTTTTTTTGAATTCCTTTTCGATATAATTAATTTTCAATATTTATCCAAAAAAATGTTTTAATCAAAAACAATTCAATATTAATCCGTTTTTTGAGCAATTTTTTTTATATTATTCTGCTTTCCCATAAATAGTAGACGCAATTCTATTTCTTTAACTGTAGAACAAGAAATAAATTCAAAAATATCTTTTTTAGACATAACTATACACAAAGTTAATTTTTAAGTTACCACTACCGTTTTTCATAAAAATAACCATTTCTGGTTTTCACACTAATTTTTAAAGTTTTACTCCATTTTCTCAGAGAGTTAGTCTAATCAAATGCTTAATTGAAAGAACATTTAAAATTAGTAGTACTAAATTTAGGTTTCACTTTACATAAATTACCTTTTTAAAGTATTTCAAAGAAACATGTACCCAACTTGGCTTATTTCAAAAATATATAACTCCTACCAAAAATCAAAGAATTTCTTGGCTTATTTTAAACTACCGTTTTTGGAAAAAATATCTAATTTAACTAAAAAAAGACTAATTCAATTGCTAAAAGATATTGACATTCTGCAAATATTAAATTAGTATTTACCTTCTAAATACTAATTTATTATTTGCATTTATAATTTCTAAATTATTTTCTTCTAAAGATCCTATTCTTTTAGAGTTCAAATTGTTCATGGCCTATAAATTTGTACATGCAGGATGTAACTCCTTTTATATAAGCAAATAACTTGCCATCTCAAGACGCGGATATCTGAACATTACGAGAAGGACAAAAAGTCTCATATCTATAAGCAAACTTTTTAACTGGCTTTATTGTATTTTTGTAATTATATTATTATATATTATATTAATATTATTAGTTTGTACAAGAATAATGACATTTTGTATTGTTTTTTTAACACCTTGTAAATTAAATCGTAAAATATGTCATACAAGTTTCTTTGTTATTGTTTAAATACAATATTGCTTTGTTCATATTTAAATATGTTTATAGTGTATAATAAGCAAAGGTTATCTATTAAATTTTTGGATCTTTAATATATTTTATATATATTTTGTTTTCACCTCAGTATTTTTTTCACCTCAGTATTTTTTTCACCTCTAGAACTCGTTAGAGGCTACCAAGAAACTGCCATTATAGTTTATTATTTTTTCATTTAACACTGTGTAAAGAATAACTATGAACTATAGGTAAAAAATACAAAGTTCTAAATAAACACAGTTTTGTTTGCAATAATAAATTATGTAACCAATAAAATTTTAAATCCAAACTTTATATGTCTTTTAAAACTATTATTTTCAAAATATGATTATTACAGTATTTAACTAGACTCACTGAAGAATAAAGATATACCTTAAAATCGACCAAGTTCGGTCACTATGTAACTTTGGTCATTTAAGAAAAAATATAAAAAAAGCTTTTTTTTCTGAAACAATATTTGTAATTAATTCGCAAATATGAATCTGTAAAAAAAGTTATTAATGTTTAAATGCAACCTGCTGAAATAATTCTTTAGCAAAATAACACTTTGAAAAAATGGATTAAAATCTAAAATAAGCAAATTATTAAAATAAATGATCATATTTAATCATAATATTGTTAAGAATTGCCAAATTAATTCTATTTACAAAAAAAAATTATTAATTTTTGAAAATTAACTACTTTTTTATAAAAATTAGTGACATTTTTAAATACTCTAACTTCGGTCATTCA
Source organism: Hydra vulgaris (assembly GCF_038396675.1). NCBI lineage: Eukaryota > Metazoa > Cnidaria > Hydrozoa > Anthoathecata > Hydridae > Hydra > Hydra vulgaris. The sequence goes on along the minus strand of NC_088934.1, from coordinate 28,745,980 downwards.
CGGATAAACAACGAAGGAGACAATTAGCAGTAATATTGTGAAATGTTGATTGTAAATTGTAATACTGTGAAATGTTGCGAATGTAAAATTTACCAGTAAATTTTGACATTTTTATAATGGATACACACCATGGTATTTTATTTGAAAAAAAATTTGTTCATAATTTCAAAATTAACTGACGGTTCTTTGAGTTCTAAAAAATATCAAGCTTGTGACATTTTTTTGGAGATAAAATTACAGCTCAACGACAATTATGTATACGTTGCGAATCCTTTGGCGATTGGTTGTGTGGATATTGCTGTTTTTCTTTGGTCAACAATACGTGCAAGAATTGCCAATAAACATAAAAAGCTCATTTAAAGTAAAAAATAGTGTTTTTTTTGTTAATTGAAACCTTTTTAAATTAATTGAAAAATATATTTTTAATTTTATAAACCAGCGTGTAGCAAATGTGATAATAGCCAAAGTAATAAACAGTTGACTAGGAAAAAATTCCAAAGGCCTTTTTTTATGTGCTCCTTCTTGCTTTCTTTGGTGCCCCAAAAAGACTTTTTTAACTTTGAGCTCAGGGTGATGTCCTCCTTAGTTACTGGTATTACCTGAATTTATATCATAATTTTACAATAAAACAACATTTAAAAATTAGTTTTCATTATTTGTGACATTAAGTTTCTGATACGTTATTAGTATTTATCTAGTGGCTGAACTTATGAGATGGTAACGAAAGCTTGGTCAAAGTAGATGTTTTCATTTTAAATTAAATATTGAGTACTAGTCTTTATTTTTTATTCTTTTATTTTTCCAATATCAATTATCAATATAATTTTCTCTATGTTTCAGGAAAAAAAATTGAAAATTTTTTATTTATGCGTGATGAATAAATGTTCAAAGCTTAAGTGACCGAATTTAGGTGATTTTACAGTATGCAATTAAAAAATTTATATATGACTTGATAGAGTCTTGTATTCAGTGAGGTGAGATTTTCTGGAAATTTAGGAATATTATGATGCAAAAATAAGAGTTACTCTCCAGTTTTAAATGACAAAACAGCTCTTTTTTCATCAAAAATATTACCTGCCTATGGGAAAAATTTTTCTGAATAGACAGATGAAGCAGATGCAGATAATAGTTTTTTTGCTATAAAGTATGGTGATAATTTACCTTATTAACGTTTCACAACTTTAACAACTTTTTTGTTTTCGAATTTTCCTAATTATTTTCCAGCCATAAAACTATTTATTTCTTTTTTAATCTCTTTATCAGTTATTCCAATATTTTTGTTTGCTTTTTTTTTTAAATTTTAGCAATTTTCATTCTTAAACTTAATGCATATGAAGCTCATGTAGATAGCTAACAACCTTTATTAGTTGGTGAGGAATTAGCACTATCTAGCATATTAGCACTACATTAAGATTATATACCTGCAAAGATGTACACTCATGGTCACTCAATGATATCAACAACATATTTTTTTTAATTTTAAGAATTCTATAAAAAGAAAACCTACTAAAATAATAAAACTTAATTTTTAAAGTTACAATGTCAAAGTGTGTTTTCTGGATTTATAATTATAACATAAGAAAATTGCATGAGGGTTTAAACATATTTAATAAAATTCTTCCTAAATAATAACTTAAAAGTTTTATTGCTAACAAAAAAAATTTTTTTTGATTTTTTTTGATTTTTTTTACAAATTTTATTTAAGAATTTAGAGATAAGGTAATGGAACTAAATTTGCCCAAAATATAAATTCGTTGACAGGTCTTGTTAAGTGTTACACAGCTTGCTTTTTTCGTAAAAGTCAAATACATTCAGTTAAGCGAAAACTTTTTTGTAAAATATATACATCGAAAGAAAGATATGTGAAAAAGTTTTTTTTTAATATATTTAAATTATTTTTTAATATCATTTATAGACATTTATTCAGAAAATGTTAGGTTGTGAAAAAAAGTATTTAACCGCAACTGAGAATTATTTAAGAAACAAATTGTTTTGTAAAAAAAAAAAATTCATTTTAGAAGAACTTTAAACTAAATATGATTTTAAAAATTTTAATTTAGTTTTGAAGGAATGTAAGATGTATTTTTTGTTTCTTATTAATTCAATATCGTGTAAAGTTCTTTCAACATTTAAAACATAAATTACAACTATCTTATTAGAAACTGATAAAATCTATTTATAAATTACTTATTATCTTTGTAAAAAATATTATATTAAATATGTAAAAATTAAAATAAATAAATTGTGATAAACAAACAAAAGATTATGTTTTAAGAAATAAATTATAAGAAAATATCATCTTTTTCAAATACCGAATTTAAATTAATAACTTTTGTTAAATTAGTTTATGTAATTTTTATTAAATTAACAGAAATTATTAATAATAATTTAAGTTTAAATTAAACTATTAATTGAAACGCTTTTGACTAAATTAATTAAGTTTGAACTATTAATTGAGATGCTTCTAAATTTAAAAATATATTAGTTTTATGCTTTTATTTTCTCTGGTTTATTTTTTATTTATTTTATTATTTGTTAAGTTTGTTTCTCTTTTCAGTTTCTGGTTTGTTTATTTTTAATTTTCTTTTTAAATTAGTTTGGTTTTTTCAGCGCATTTTTTACGTTACAGATGTACTGGAATTCCATTCTGGCTAGAATTTGTGATTTAAAGTTCATTTTGGTTCTGGCCAGAATTAAGGTAATTCTAGCAGGAATGGTGGAGTTTATTTTTTACCTTAAATTTAAGTTTTAAGATAAAAAAAAAAACACCACCATTATATATATGTAGTGGTTGAAATAAGTGTCAGACATCAGTGGCCCCCACACCATTTTTGAGACCTGTTTGAGGAGGGCAAACCACCATTGTTCATTTTTACTGAAATACACAATGATTGGTTGCCCTCCTCTAACAAATCTCAAAAATGGTTTGAGAGATGGCAATGTCTGACACTTATTTATTTCACCCCCTGATATGTATATATATTACTACTACTACTACTACTACTACTACTACTACTACTACTACTACTACTACTACTACTACTACTACTACTAATTAGGCTGTTGATAAATCACCAATGCTGTTATGAACTCCATACTTTTACATTATTGGATTATATTTTTATAAAATGAGCATTTTTTATCAATTTTGAATCAGAGAGAATAATAGCTTTGCACAATTCAAATGGTTGCTTCAGACATAAGTGATGTAAGTCTATTGATATAGTTTGCATAATGGTATTTGATGATCGTGCTTCTACTATGAATAAATTAGGAAATATTCTTGCTGAACATCAACTTTGTTTTGCACATGCAGCACATAGTTAATGTAATTTATGAAAAAATGTTAAAAGTAATAATGAGTCCTAATGACAAAGATAATGAAAATGATTTTGCTCGTTGAGGTTGGTGAGGATGAAAATGAAATTAGTGATCAAGGTTCTAATCTTATTCCTAATCTTTGGAAGGTTTGAAAAATAGGTTGTAACTAAAAAAGAATCTTATTTTTAAAAAAGGAATTTTAGAATATTATTCTAAGAATCTTATTTTTAAAAAAGGAATTTTAGAATATTATTCTAAGAATCTTATTTTTAAAAAAGGAATTTTAGAATATTATTCTCAGAATCTTATTTTTAAAAAAGGAATTTCAGAATATTATTCTAAAAATAAATTTTGAAGAGCTAGTAATAATTTTGAATGCAAAAACTTGTTGAAATTCCTGCAACAAGATTGTTAGATCTTTTTGAAGCACCTTAATAACTACCAATCTAATATAAAAAGAAAAATTAAAAAATTAAACAGACGTTTTTTAAAAACAAATTGTTTTATAATCTAAAAACCAAAAATAATATGTATGTATTTTTTGTAAATAATAAAAGTAGTTTTTTAAGAAAAGTTTTAATTTTTTATTAGTCTCCAGTGATTTAATAATCTGATGTGTTTCATAAACTTTAGCGCTGACGTTTTATTATAATCACCAAAATAAAAATTTTTAAAAGGAAATCCCAAATTAGTTATAAATTAAATCATTTAAAAAAACCTCTACAATGAACACATTCATTAATCAAATCAGATATTTTTATATCAGGAAAAGTCCTTTTGTTACAAAAATTAGTATTTTGTTGATATCTTAATATTTTGTTTTAGCAAATTTATTTTAATAAAAACTTGTTTTGTAATGTTTATATATAAAATAAACACAACTTGTTTCGGATCAATATGTTCAACACTGTTGAAAAGGTCTTGAATAGCCCCTGATAATGCAACTATTTTTAACTGTTTTAAGTGTATTTTGCTCAAAGGATTATTTTTTACAATGTTTAGAACAAGATTGACAGAGTCATCATGATGCGCCTGAAAAAATTTTTTACAAACCATAACCAGAAGTTATGGTTTGTAAAAAATGAAAAAATTTTGACTTATAACTAGTAAATTTGTTTTTTAATATACCTTTCTAAGGTTACCTTTTATCAATTGTTATTGCAACTTTCTGTTAATTGTTTTTACAACTTTATTAAAAATTTATCAATCTTTGAGAGTTTTTGGTAATAGGTATTGAAGATTTGTGTACAAAGCGAGATGAACTACACCATCAAATAACAATTGAAGAAGAGGAAAAAAGTAAAATTGAAATCGATATTTGTATTCTCACTGATCGACTTGCAAAAGTCACAGAAAGTCTTTCAAAAAAATATGCTGCACAAAGTGAGTATGACAAAACTATTTCTGAAACTGAAGCTGCTTATATGAAGGTAAGTTTAATAGACATCTTTTTTTCTTTTTTTTTTATTCAAAATAAATTTTGCAAATGATATGCTATAATTTCAGGGTTCCCACTCCTCCTTAAAAACTTTAAATATCCTTAAAAAAAATAATCCTACTTAAAAGTCCTTTTAAGTAAAAAATAATCCTACTTAAAAATAACCTTTAAAAAAGGTAAAACTTGACTGCTCTCCTTAATTTCTCCTTATTTATTTTTATTTTTTAATCATCTAGGAATTTTTATTAAAGTGAAGGATTATACTTATTAATAAAGAAAAAAATATATAGTTCTTTGATAGTTTTCAAACCTATATTTTGAGTATATATATATTTATATTTATATATATAAAGTAATATATTAATTTACAATAATTTTTCTGTTTATATTTAAAATTTATTGAAAAAGATAAAATTCTGTTTCTAATGTAACTGTTTTCTCCTTAATTCCCCTTACTTTTTCTTTCAAAAAATTGTCATTTGCAACCAAATCTCCTTAAATATTAGGAAAATATCTCCTTAAATCTCCTTAAAATCCTTACTTTAGCCTCAGTTTTAATAGTGGGAACCTTGAATTTGGTGGTGCAGAGTTGTGGAAGTCAGTTTGCTAGAAAGTCAAATGTTACAAACCCTATCATACAATTACTAATATATAGATACTTAATTATAATGATGAAAATAATAATGGTTATAATAATAATAAAAAAAGCATTTTATTTTTATCATTTGGTTTTATAATAAAGTAGTTATACACACTAACAATTAAAAAAAAAAAATGATATAATGTAACAACTAGCAATAACAGAACAATATTACTAATGTGAAAAAAGGTGTGATAATAATATTAATAACAATTAGAATGTAGGGTATAATAACAAAATGAGTGATTATTATAATAGAAATATTATTATAACAATAAAGATAAAAGTATGAAAGAATAAAATTAAATTGTAAAATAAAAATAAAAAATATAGAAAAAACATAATAAAAATAAATGAAGACAATATAGAAAAACAAAAAAACTGCAAGGCCTCAAAATCCAGATGATTTCAGTTTGGCACAATAGTGTCATACTTACCTGCAGACTGTCGTACTTAAATGCAGACTGTCATACTTAACTGCAGACTGTCATATTTTACTGCAGACTGTCATACTTAGCGACTGTCCTTTTGTACAGCCAGATTTCCTTCAAGCAAATTATTTTGTGACAAATTTTTTTGTCAAATTATAGTTTTAACCAATATAACTTCTAGTGTGCTTTTTAGAAAATTTTTTAGCAAATGAAATGTTTAAAAATATTTAAAAAAGTGTTCCTGATTCTTTTTTCTAAAAAAATTCTAAAAAAAATTATAAGAAATGATTTCGGTTAAAGAAAATTAAAAAAAATTTTTTAATTTATTTTTTCAAAAGTTTATGCCAAACTCTTACATAAAGTTTTATTAACGTTTGACCAGGAATATTTTTTTAAATATTTTCATAAGTCTCCAACTTTAGCAGAAAGGAAAGTTTTATTAGTACAAGATTAATGTTTGACCAGGAATATTTTATTAAGTATTTTTATCTCCAACAACTCATGAAGAAATCTTTGAAGTGGTAGCACTATGAAACAAAGACCTATCATGAGAGAACCAGTCAGTCCAAGTGAAAGGTTGGCCATAAAACTTAGATTCTTTGTAACAGGAAGATACTCAGTGCACTAACTCACTGTGGTGGACATAAGTGACTCTGGAAGGTAGAGTGATGAATATTCAATAATAAATTGAATATTCTTGATTCAGAAAATATTATTCTGGCAATATGTTTTAGTTGATGCTTTTAGTCTGAGAAAGCACATGATGAAACCTTAATCAAAATTTTTCCTCAAAACAAAAAATAATTTTATGACAGACTTTTAAGAGCCAAAAAAGTTACAGAAATTTTTTTAGAATTTTTTTGAGCAAATGATCTTTTTGTGAAACACCATTTTTTTTAGAATTTTTTGTCTTTCTGTATTTTGGTTTTTGCTTCATTTTTCCTTTTTTTTTTTTAAATTGTTTATTTTGCCTTTTTACTATAAATACAGTTTTCATATAAATACATATACAATAAAATAACTGGAGCAAGAATTAAATAAAATAACTGGAGCAAGATTTAATGTCTTATTTGAGCACCATTTTTTGTCAGGGATCTTTTTCCGAATATTTCCAGAATTACGAATATATTTTTCAACTTTTAGTTTTTCCGGAAATTTAAAACAAATTAAATACATACAATAATACAAGTTTAGTTATATATTCTTGTAATATATTTTTTGTAGTATATGTATTTTTTGTAATATATATTTTTTTTGTAATATGTTTATTTTTGTAATATATTTATTTTTTGATAATTATTTTTTCGAGTGTCAGATATGTCCTTGACTAGCTCGACTATGGCGTGTTCAGTTGAATGTTTTTTTTTATTGAAACCGAACTGTTTCTATACAGCATGTCGTTCTTTGTTAGATAATTGTAGAGACTATTGTACGTTATACGCTCAAGTAATTTTGAGAAACAAAGCAAAATTGGTCTATCGTTTGAAATATTTGACTCATTGATTCTTATCCTGTTTTACTGCTGTTGTGAAACGTGATAAGCAGCAATTAACCAATGAAGTAGTTATTAGTTCATTTCCTTTGTTATAATTTGTCATTGTTGTAAGGTGGAAAATATTGACCATTTCAATAAATATTGGGGTAAATTGAGATTTTTTATATTTTTTGAGGGTGAATATAAGAAATTGCGTTTGTCTTATTAAAACAAAAATTTGAAATTTTAGAATTTTATCTTTGAATCCTAAGATTTTAAAATTCAGTTTTGCGATAAAAGAATGAGTTTATGTTCATTTACCAGTCAATAGTTATTTCTTCGACAAGAATAAATTTAAAATGTTTAATAAAAATTTTAACAATGGATCGTCTATCTCAATTATTTAAATTTTTTTAGATTTTGGAAAGTTCTCAAACGCTTTTACAAGTGCTGAAGCATGAGATTGGTAAAGAAGGTGTATCTAAAAATGATCTTCAACACAAATAATTGATTATTATTTAAGAAGTAACTAAAGGAAATTGTTCAATAGAAAATTTGTAATACAAATTAGTCGTCAATAAATAATTATTTGTATATTAAGTTATATATATATATATTATCAATATTAAGTTAAGTGGGAGCTCGATTAAAAATTAGCTAAAAGTTTTTTTTTGCTATATATATTAGAGTTTCATCATTTTACAAAACATGTTTTTATAATAAGAATTTAATGTGCTGTGCTTCAAAACTGTTACGCTGCACTTTCTACTTGTTTTAGCGGAAGATATATCGTTGCATTTTTAATGATCATCTAAATGGAAAAAAACTGATAAATATTGATTAGACCCATCTTACCTCATAGACTAACATTACACCATACACGCACACACACACACCCATAACCTATTAACATCAAATTTTTATTCCAAAGTATGCCTTTGTATTAATATTAAAATTGATTAAAAATGCCAAATTAATATTTTAGAGGCAGTACAAAGTTTATTTCTTATGACTACAAATAGTTCAAAAGAACGATTATTTTTTTGCAACTTAATAAAAAAAACTTGGGATATCATGAAAGAAATAATTGGGATAAAAACCTGCAAACTAAATAGTTTACCTGCTCAAATTGTCATAGATGATAAAGAGTATGACAATAATAATGCAATTTCGGAAAAATTTAACAGTTTTTTTGTCAACATAGGCCCAAATCTGGTTTTAAAAGTCCATTGTCCAAACATCTCATTTAAATCTAACTAGTGCAAACAACGAACTAATATTTAAAGAACTAAAAAATTGATAAACTCGAAAATGCAATAAACTCATTTAAAATAAACAAGTCTCCAGGTATAGATGATATTTGCAGTAATAATGTTGTTAATGTCTTTTCGAAGATACGCAAACCTATTTTCGAAATATTTAAATCATTAATTTAAACTGGAACTGTACCAGATAAATTAAAAGTAGCCAAAATTGTATCTATTTTTAAAACCGGTGAAGCATTTGTAATAAACATTGCAGACCGAGCTCAATACTTCTAACCTTTTCCAAAATACTTAAATGAATAATCTACATTAGATTATATGAACACCTAATTTAAAACAAATTATTAAATGAAAAAGAATTCTACCTTCAATCAGAGCACTTAACAGAACATGCAATTTCAAATTTATTTTATAGCATAAGTGATTATTTTAATAAAAACCAATTTGTATTAGGAACTTTTATAGACCTATCCAAACCATTTGACACAATAAATCATGATATCTTACAAAAAAATGAAAAAATACGGAATAAAAAAACTACCCGATTGGTTTAAAAGTTATCTGTGCAACAGACAACAGTGCGTTAATTCGAATGATTCAAATTTACTAAAAATAAAAGGCAGAGCTCCCTAAGGTTTCATTCTTGGTCCTCTTTTATTTTTTGTTTCATTCCAACCAAAAGAAAAATAAAATATCAAGCATGCTACGATTACTAAAAATAGATAACATAATCATCGAAAGAACTGAAACCATTAAATTTCTTTGGATAATTATTGACGAAAAGATTTCTTGGAAAGCCCATATATACTCAACAAAGTCAAAACTATACTTTCCCAGAAGAATCTAAAAGTTATCTATTTTTTTATATACAAAGTTATCTAACATATGTTAATATTGCCTGTGGAAGTACAAATAAATCTAAATTAAAATCTCTAATATACAGCAGAAACACGCATTAAGGTTGATTTATAATATAATTTAATTCACTCATGCCGATCCTTTTCTTAAAAACTTGAATGCTTTAAATATCTATCAAATTAACGTCAACTAAAATATTTTATTTATGCTCATATATAAGCCCGGACTTGTTTCAACTAATTTTACTATTAACTTTTTTCAAACCAACGCCAAAAGGTATATCACACGAGGAACAGCAAACTTTACATTGTCCAAAAATAAAATTTTCGAGATTTTCAATTGTTACCGTGGCCCCTATTTATACAAAAAAACACCTCAAAATATAGAACTTACTAAATTAAATAATCTTATTACACTGAAAAAAAAACTAAAAAATCTCATAATTAACAAAACCAATTTTATCGGTATGTATTAATGTTAAAGAATAATTATTATAATAAAATGTAATAAGAACAATTTAAATTATAAATATAAATAAATAAAATAAAAAATAAATAAAAAAGAATAAATATAGTTAGCAACTATAGTAAAATATTACTGAACAGTTAACCTCAAAAAGTTAAAGTGTTTTTTATAAATTTACTTCTTAAATTTTTAGTTTGCTTTGTATTTTAAAGGTTCTTGATGAAAAGATTTCTCTTAGTCTTCAGTGAGTTTCCTTACTACTACATAGTATTATTATAATATATTAATATATATTTTCAACTACAAGCAAGCCACTAGTAGCCCTGTGGTGCGACAGACTTGCGTATATTATTTAAATGCATGGGTTAATAGCCAGCACCTTATACACTGCGCGACATAATGATAAGACACCCAAAAAATATTTATAAAACTACTATACATTTATATTTAAAACGTTTAAAATATTTATTTTGAACGTAACTAACGCATTTTATTAAAAAAACAACCGTTTTTTTAGTGCAACAAAATTATTAGACACTTTTGGAAAAAATCTAAATAGATTGTCATTTATAAAAAAGACGTCTCAATTTTGAAGAATCGATAGTGAGTACTTTTACCAATTTTTTGAATTCAATCATTCTAGAAGGTAAAGAATCATACGACTTTTTTTATGTACGAAATGTCAATTGCATCCCATGCAGATGCGATTGATGATTTCAAGTCAGCTATTGAATTATGTTGTTTACCACCTTCAAACACTATATGTGACAGCTGTGCCCAAGCATTCTCAATAATGTTCAAGTCTGGAGATTTAGCTGGTCATTTCAATGTTTCAATTTTACTGCTGTTTAAATAATCCTTTACTATCTTAGCTATATGAATGCTAGCATTATCTTGCTGAAAAACAAAATTTTCATCAATAAAAGATGCTTAAAAACTATATTTTAAAAATTCTTGAACAATTAAAAGATGATCCTTAGCCTTCAATCTTCCGTCAATAAAATGAAATTTTGATTTATCATGATACCCAATCGCACACCAAATCATTACACCACCACCACCCATTTGACGTCGTTGTTGTGTAACTGGTTTTTTACGCAAATTGTGAAAATAATAGTTCCATCTATCCGGCCCATTAAGACAATATCGTTTTTTGTCACAAAATACTACTTGTAGTCACTCTTCTTTCCATGTTGCGTGGTCCTTTACAAAGGTTATTCGATCGTTTATGTGTTTTGATGTCAATGGTTGTTTTCGCTGAAGTTTTTTGCGTAAAAGGTGAAAAACATTATGAATACCTCGCTGAACTGTGCGTAAATTAGCTATCACACCTGCTTCTGCAGCAATTTGATGTGCAGTTAATGAAGAAATTGAAGCTTGTCTCAACAACCTTCGCCTATTACGGTCACTTAATGTCGATGAACGTCCGGGACTTTTTCTTATTTCATACATATGAGGGCTATTAACGTAGTTTTTAATCACAGTTCGGCTGTGTCCCATGGCTCTAGCTATATAACTAAGTGACCCATTTTCGATAAGTTAAAGAGCACTTTTTTCTCATCTGGACTCAACGGTGCAGTATTAATTAACAATTATTACATATTTTATTACATATTATTACATATTGTTAATCCATTACAATTACTATTATTAATCCATTACAATTTAAAAAATATTATTAATCCATTATTAATTAATTTGTTATTTTATACTTAATAAAAAAAACCTAAATTAAATGTTTGACAGTTCACATAAGTTTACAGTTAAATAATCATCTGTGGTGTTTACATCAAATAAATATTCGTAACAACTGCGATTTGTAAATAAAACTTTTTTTGTAAAGATGTCTGGTAATTTTGTCGCACTGAAAAAACGGTTTTTTTTTTAAATAAAATGCGAGTTACATTTAAAATAAAATTTTAAAATGTTGTTTAGTGTTGTAAACCTTTTCATTTCATTTTTGCTTTCATTTACAATAAAAATTAGCTTTTAAATATAAATGTAGAGTTTTATAAATATTTTTGGGGTGTCTTATCATTATGTAGTGCAGTGTATTATAAACCACAAATTTTTAAATAAATAATTTTAACTCACTGTCAAACGCGCAAGCGTTAAACAGCATTGTTAAAACATTTAAATTACAAATACACACAAAGAACTGCATTTGCTTTATTATACTTATTTTTAGACAACAGGCGGAATGTATACCTTCCGCCGGTTGTTTAGACATGTGTCTAAACATGCCGCCAAAACATGCGATTAAAATAAGAACTAAGTGTAAACAAAAAATATTTTTTCACAAAATTTTTTTATTTTTGAAATACGTTTCACAATATTTCTTTGTTTTCGAAATACTCCAACAAAAGTTAATGTAGTTGTATTAAAAAATGTTAAATACAGTAGGTAAGCAACCATTCAGTCAGAACTAGTGCATTGGACAATTTACTTTACTTTACTTTGATTATTTTATAAAAATATTAAATTTAAACTTTCACTACACGATGATGGTAATTTTAGACAACCGGCGGAAGATGCAAATAAATTCTGATCTGATTCTAAAAAAATAACTGATCTTTTAAAACTAAAAGAATTAGACGTAATTGTATTTACCTTTACTTCTTGTAATATACACAATCACATAAATGATGATACATCAGATAAGGACGAAGATATTATAGATTAATATCTATTTAATGAAAACTTTAATACAGAAGTTGATGGAAATTAGAATACAAAAATGGGTATTAGGCGAAATCTTTTATTTGAAAAATAAAAATAACCTTTTAAAGAAACGTGGGAGGTGAGGGAGGAAAAACCGATTCCGTACTCCCCCCCCCCCTCACTCCCTAAATATTGAGAATTTGTTTATTTTTTATTTAAGCTGAAAAATTTTCGATTTTCGATTAAGTTTTGATAGATTATCTTTAATTTAAGGTAATATTTTGTGTCTAGAAAGTTTTTTAAAGATCATAACATCATTAATTATATATATATTTAAAAAAAAAAATTGTTTATAAAAAAGTCATTTAAGACTTGATAAAAAATATTTATTGATTTTAAGTTGTTATTTTTTCTCATAGAATCTAGTCTAGATTTTATTGATTCAGGAAGACGCTCTCAAGGCTTTGGTTAACTTTCTTAAAATAATACTCGATACTTTTCTTGAATGTTTAAGATTTTCTGTTTGCCATTCATCTTTATAAACCAATCCTTTAAAAACTGATCAAAAATCTTCAAATAGATTCTGAACCTTTGACAATATTATCTTTTTTTGACTCAAAAATTAAATTTTCTTCTTAAAAGTAACTTTGAACAGATTTACCAAAATGAAAAGAAGCAAGATCTAGCGAAAACACACACGTGTCGAGGCAATGATGTGCTTTTATAAAGGGGATTAATTTTTTTTTAACACAATCTATTAAGTAAACTTTTTGATCGATTACTAGACTGTTTCGGATTAAGATTATTAATATCTTTACAAGTAAATACTACCCAGCTACCGAGTTTTGGATTGTACTTAAATTTTTTTATATTTAACATTAGAAGAACACTCTGGTTGTATGAATTGTAAAAATTATCATTTCCATTGATTGTTGATGTGTAAAATCTCATCATCAACAATCCAATCACGTTTTCGAAATAAAGTTTATACTTTCAAAATTAGTCTTTACCGTTAGTTTTTGGTTATAAGTTCGACCTTGAATATTTATTATTTTAAAATTTAACTTTCTTTTTATGATTTTATGAGCACATGAAGTTGAAGTTCTGAATATATTAGCTGCTACAAACGGATTTTTAATAACATTCTGCCTAATCCATGGCTTCTAAGATTCGTCATTTGCATATTGAATTATACTGTATATTGTTGATTCTCTGCTAAAATGTTTTACAGTATATTTTTATTTTTTACATCTTAATTTTAAATTGAACTTGTTCACACGCTCTCGAGTGAACAAGTTCACGCGACTTGTTTTCTTTAAAAAAAAAACCATAAAATAAACCAAAAACCATAAAATAAAATAAACCATAAACCAAAAAAAACCATAAAAACCAAAAGACAACAAAATCTAAACATATATTTAAAAACACCTACATTTAAGGTTTTTATTAGTATATGATATAATTAAATTTTAATAAAAAAAATGTTATATAGTAATTGAAGCTTTATCCAGATTTCAATTGAACGCTCATTATTTTTGAAGAAAACATTTATGTGTTAAAATGACATGAGCAAACAAGCCATATAATTAGCAAAGCCACAGGTGAGTCACTAAAATAAAAAAACTTCATGGTTCCTACACCTTTAATAATCTTCTCTTCTGAAAAAAGCGAAAACAACATAGGAGATTTGTAGTTTTTATTTATATAAATACGCAATATAATACACAGGGCAATTCATTTAAAAAAAAAAAAAAAAAAAAAAAAACTACATAAAAAAATTAATTTAAAAAAATTAAAACTTTTAAAATTTCGTATTTGTCATAAAGGAAAATCTTTTTGACAACTAATATCGTTTTTGTCAACAAATAATGTAAAATGTTGTTCTAAAATTTAAAAACCTATATCGAACAATTGTTTATTGTACTATGACGAAGTAAGTGTTTATCTTTCGTTAACAATTTACGATCAACAGAAAATTTTACAAGTTGTTTAATGAAACCCTTGTTTGTTAATAACACGCCCCTCTTTTCAAAGACTTCGCTAACAGCTGTTACGGGTCCAATATCTTTTTCAATCATGTAGTACGCGGTTGCTAAGCAACCACTTCTGTTGATTCCAGCCATGCAATGAATAAGACATTTTCCATTTTGATCTCGTGCTGAGTTAATAAAGTTTTGAACTTTTTCAAAGTTTTCTAATATGGGGTAATCTTCCCTGTCTTCAGAAAAGAAGCCCATATAAATAAACTCATCGCCGTAAAATTCTGCTCCTGTTTCGTTTTCGCCATCTATATTATGAACGGTATTAATAATGTGAGTGATTCCTGCCTCCTTAAGATGATCAACGTCCATTGCATCATTAATTGCTCCAAGATACAGGTGATCAAGAAGTTTAGTCATTTTTTTAGGAACTTGCGATACGTTAGCAACTAAATCAATAATATGATTAGCATATCGTAACTGTTTACTGTTTAGTCCATAATTCAAATGAGCCATGAATTTGATGATTAAAAAAAGCTAAAACTTTCCTCATAAGTCCTAAAATTAAACTTTGAACTTGAGCATAAATAATTTATAAATGAAAAAAAAAAAAAAATTAAAATACAAAAAATTAATTACAATATATATTTTTGATAAAATGTAGTATTTAACATAAACAATAAGTATGCAAACAATATAATCATCTCTTCTATTGCCCCTTTTATTTGTTTGGAATATAACAAAAATTGTAGTACAATTTCTATTTTGTCATCATAACATGTCTAAAACATTTTTCTTTTAAAATATAGTTGATTTATTATATTTTTTTAAAGTTTATTTCTATACATTCTTATAACAACTTCTATAACCTATGGTTTTAAAAAAAAATAAAAGCAGATAAATAGGTTTTTATTAATACTAATTTGATAAAATTTCTTTTGGATGGTCGTATTACATATTAGCTTAAATGCAATTATTTTTATTAAACCAGTCAAATATTTGGTTAACCTCTAACCGAATATATAAAATTATGATTGTCATCATTTCATACTCAACGCCTCATCTGCACATAAAGTCTTGTAGTAAAGCATTCTTATGGTTTAATTCAAAGTGTAAAAAAACGTTCAAAAAGTGCTCCTAAACTTATGCTTAGAAAATTATTTAAAATATTAAATTCAAAAATGTTATTAGCTTTATTACGCGTTATTAAGGCATATTGTTATATACGCGTTATTAAGGCATATTGTTATATACGCGTTTTTAAGGCATATTGTTATATACGCGTTATATTGCGGATAAGAGTAAAATGAAAAACTTGACCAATTTTTTTGAATGACAAATTTTGAAAAAAACATTTAAAATAGTTATATGCAATTTTAATAAGATTCAAAAAACATAATTAGATTATAAAAAACTTTATAGCAATATAAAACTATAAACTTTTATTGTGAAAGCTCGTTTATAATAAAATTCTTTTGAAACTTTTTTAATAGAAAAAAAAATGCTGCTTTGCCAGTCAGCTGGTACACAACAACAAAGTTTAAACATTATTTTGCTACTTCCTTTTAATAGGATAAAAAAGAGAATTAATGAAAAACTTTTTTTTGTTTCTACTCGATATAAATTTTAAATTGCTAAAAATTTACTAAACCGAGTACAGGTTACCCGTTTTTCATCTCAATATATAGCATACGTGTCTTTAATCTACATGCAATAGGTTGCGTCACTAAGTATAATAATAAAAAATAAAAAAACTTGAATTTTTAATGCCAGAGTTCCCGCTGTGTGTTCCCCAGTTATGAAATAAAAAGTGTTATTTTTTGAATTTTTAAAGAATGGATTAAAGTTTTAAAATTGATTAAAATCACTTTATAAGTTTTTATTAAAAATCTTCTTTGACAAGTTTTCAATAAAACGATTAATAGCTTTGAAATTCCGTTGAAAATACCTTTACATTTCAGGGGTTATTTTGGCACATTGATAATAATCGAGGGTCTACAGGAACCTTTAAATAATAATTTAATACTTAATCAGAATAGAATTTTAAGAATTTGAGAATTACCCTTATGCATACTTTAAGAATTACCCTTATGCATATTTTAAGGTATACATTCGTATTATATAGTAATTACCACAGCTTAACAATATTATAAAAATATAATCGTTTCTAAAGGAAAATACTACTTAATTAGCGACACTATTTTCACTTTAGTATTGTCACTATTATGTATACCAGTTACACGGTGTTACACATAAAATCTGTAATTAAAAGACGGTAGAAACTCCTTATTTATATATATTACCTATGAAATTGTGTGAAGACATAAAATCTTTTACAATGTCTTTACACATTTCTTATAAAAAATATTCTAGATTTTCTAGAATATATATATATATATATATATATATATATATATATATATATATATATATATATACATATATATACATATATATATATATATATATATATATATATATATATATATATATATATATATATATATATATATATATATATATATATATATATATATATATAAAACAATATTTCTACATACCAGAAAAACTAAAAGTCAAATAAGTAAAAAGGAAAAACAAATTATGAAACATTTTTCACTTAATTAAAAGTGTTTATGAAAGAATGTTTATAAAAAACTAATCCCTAAACAAATTTTTCACAAGAAAAACTGAATCCTGTATTCTTCCAGCTGCTTGAAATTTATTCAGTACGTTAAGAATCCTGTAACATAATCTTCCTCTAAGAATCTTCTTCTTCTTCCAAATTAATGTTAGTACCGAATTTAGCATAAAGTTTAATTTTTAGATCTTTTAACTCCATTGTATGTGCTTCAGCTTTCTTTGCAAGTATCTTTAATTCTTTTTCAATAGACTCTTTACCTTCATCTATAAACGCCTGCGCCTCATCCTTTGACATTTTGAAAAAAGTTTCTCCTATATAAACACTTAATACCGTTAAAGAATTAGACTCTAATTTTTAATTTCAATTTATGAGGATTAAAAAGTATATAAAAAAAGATAAAAGAATACATGTATATATGCATTAATGATGGATTACATTAGCCCGAAAAAGTGTACATCTCAACTAAAAGGTTAGGATGTGAGCAGGTAGTGTTTTCATTTAAAAGAAATCCGTTTTTTAAATTTAAATTAATAAAGTTTTTTAAAATTAAAAAAAAATTAGTTATGCTGTGTCAATTTAATAGTATCTCATACACTTGATAAATAGATGGCTTATTGTCAAACTACAAAACTTCATTTTTTGAGATAAAGCTACTTTTGATATCTACTGGGAACAAACCATGTGTCAAAGACCTTTAAAGCTCAAAATAAAATTTTAAAAATTAAAAAAGTTTGGGCTGTTACTACGTATTTGAAAAAAAACTCCAAGTATACATTACTTTTTTTGACGTTTTAATTTTTTGAAATTTTGTTGAAATTAAAGCTGTTCGACACTAAGCTCTCAAAATGTACACATGTGCAGTATTGTACTTGTATTCTACACACTATAATTTTTAAAAATGCAAATGAAAAAAAAAATAATAAAAAAAACAAACAAAGAAAATGTTTCGCATTATAAATGACGTTTATATGTAGAAACTCCCTGCCTTAACTTATAGTTATAATAACTTATAGTATGAGGTTCGAAGCTAAATCCAGATTTACTGATACATATAAATTGATTATTAGTAAAAAAAGATACGATACGGATTCATCATCATTTAACATAATTTCATCACCAGCATCTTCATAATTTTGAAGCTGCTTCTATAAATAATATTATAAAAAATTTTTATAATTTTGAAACTGCTTCTATAAATAGTATTATAACAAAAATTTTATAATTTCGAAACTGCTTCTATAAATAATATTATAAAGAAACTTTCATTATTTTAAAATTGCTTCTATAAACAGTATTATAAAATTTAACAAGTCATCACCAGCATCTTCATAATTTTGCTTCTATAATTAGTATTATAAATTAAGTATAAAGATAATAATAATTTTATTGTATCAATTTAAAAAATTCAAAATAATTATTTTTTGATTTATTAAAAAATTAAATCCAGACTCTTCTCATCATTACTTATTTTTAGTTTAAAAAATGGAGAAAAAAAAAAAACTAAATTATTTGATAACTTTTAGCAGTTTGTCACTAAGTCGATAAAAAATTTCCTAACCAATAATTTAAACTTGATTTAAAAAAAATTTTTATCTTTATATTTTTATTTGATTTTACTCTCTAAAATGTTTTCAATGATAACTTTATAATTGAAAATTTATAATTAAATTTCACTAATCCCAAATTTACAGGTTGAAACTCTTAGCCAAAGAGTAAAACTCAAAAACTACTGTTTGTGGGAAAATTTTTTTATAAAGCTGAAACTTTGCCTAGTGAAGATATATAGGTCACATTAAAAAAATGTCCCATGATTCGCACCAGGAGAATCCTCTTTTTCGGGACCTGTTTCAAAATGACGCATCCATAAATAGTTTAAAATTTTTATCTTATCTTTATTATATATTATTTATTTGTTGAGCATAAAAACTGCGTTTTTATGCTGAACAACTCTTTAAACAACACTAAGGTCTTTAAACAACACTAAGGTCTTTAAACGAAAGGTGGACTAATTAACAAATAAATTCTATATATTCAAATAATAATTAACTAATAATTACTAATAAAAGTGGTATGAAAATATAGCTTATAAAAATAACAACACATTTAAAAACACTGAAAGTTGATTTTAAGAAGACATTGCATTTTAATTGATCTTAAGAAACTTTTTAATTTTAAACTTTTAATTCAGTCTTTAGAAACGTGTTTTTCTGATGTACTACAAATAGTTGTGCCTATAAAAAAATGCAAACAGTTTTGATCTAACCGCGGTATTCACAATATTTATGAAAGTAAGAATCAAACCATATACCATTATTTCTCATGACCTTAAAATCCTTTCTATGCTAAGAAAAATTAAAAATTTTTAAATTATAAGTGATATTATTTCACTTACTAATTTTAAACACAGTTCTAAAGATATTAAATCTGTACCCAATTTGTATAAACTTTATTAGATGAATTACCATCTACTATTAGTAAGCAAACGGGGTTGATATTTGAACGGGGCCGGGTTTGATAAAATATAGTCGGGGCCAAGCCAGGGGCTGGGTTTGTGTCCGGGGCTGCATAAACATTTATACATCCTAAAGTATATTTTTAAATTCAAAATTCATGATATATTTTTTGCATATATGCATATATAAACATCATTATGATCAACATGATCATTATAATCATCATCATGATCATGATCATCATCTAATCATCTTCTCTTTTGGCAAATACTAAGCCATATAAACACTCAAGTTTATATAAATATCTAAGGATATTGCATTCCAACTTCTAAATAAATAACAAACATATATATTTATATCCATAATATGTATGCATAAAGCGCATCTCAGAAGCTTTTATTCCTTCTGGAATAAAAGTTTGAAAGCTTTTATTTCTTCTCTTCTATTTTAAGTCAAGCCTCATTCTACTCTACATTTTTCACCATCATTTTTCATCTTTTTTACAAGAACATCTCTCTTAAGAACAAATGTCTTTTTCTTATTCTAAGAAGCCAATGTAAAAAGGTCCTGTCTGATGTTAAGCTCTGTTATTCTCAAATTACTAAACTTTGTATCTCTAGAACCTAATATCTCAGATGTTAGGTTCAAGAGACTTTTGGTTAGTCTTCATCAGTGTCATTAACTAAAATAAGTCTAACATTTAATCTGTAATTCATGAGTCTGATTTTTTTACTTCTCCCCAGAATAAAGTAGAGTTATTTGCAAAGAAATCTTACTCTAAAATTTGATTCTTGAATCTAATGGCCATACTCTTCCTGCCAGTTAAACAGAATAACCCATTCTTAAACACCCAAATCACTCTAGCTTCTAATGCTAAAGTTAACACTTCTACAGTTTGTGCTCCAGAATAGATTTCCATCATAGTCTTAAAAAAGTGTTCTCCAGAATTCTCTTCAATTATTGCTAAATTTTTAAAAAGTGCAAAATAAGTGGTTCCAATTTTTCAAAACTCTAGAAAACGCTTTGACCTCTCCAACTATCCTAAGAATAGTCTTCACTCTGTTATTAATTTCTTATATAAAGGTTTTGAGATTAATTTATTTATTTCTAACTACTAAAGTTATTCTTTAAAGCCTACACTCTTCTTTATTTCAAGTATTTCAAATAAGGTACCACAAGGTTGCTCCTGTATTGTTTCTTATCTACTATATCGACCTTCATGAAAATTTTACATCTAAAGTGACACTATTTGCTGACAACTTAACTTAATACTTTTGTCTTGACAAAAAATCTTCACTTTTTGATTGCTTTGAACAAGCAGCCAATTTTTAATCTGACCTCTCTTCTGTAA